>NC_077229.1:205716752-205961752 GCF_027887165.1 Monodelphis domestica
AATTTATTCACCTAAAGGCCATATGTATTGCCAGAAAGACTTAGAAAGCTTCTACTGTAGCAAACACTACAAACCTAAGAAAAACTAAGAAAATTTCCTTTCTGGTGCTCTTTCAGAGGGATTAATGCTTTGCCTGTTCAGAATGGCTGAGGAGGAAGTATGATTGGCCTTTGTCTGATGGCTAATTCTCTTTGACTCAACCATAACCCAACTATCAGAACTTTTTTTAAAATTTAATTTAAAATTTGTTTAAATGTTCATACAGTTTTTAATAATTGTTTTCTGAAATTTTGTAATCCACGTTCTCTCCCTCCTTCCTGCCCTTTGCTCCTCCCCAAGATGGCAGGTAATATAAGTTGCATATATATATATTATCATACAATATATTTCCATATCCATCATGTGAAAGAAGCCACATATTGCTTACACTAGAGAAAAATCCAAGGAGGAAATAAAGTGAATAATGGTAAGCCTCAATTAACATTCAGACTATCAGTTCCTTCTATGGCAGGGGATAGCCTTTTTTCATTATGTATCTGAACTTTCTAAAGTTAAGTGTTCCATCTCTCCCTTCATCCTCTCTCCCCTGAAGAAATCCCTCTGTGCACAGGGACCTCCTGTTCTCAGGACTGGAGTGTCAACATCGAATTTGGATGCTCTCAATTATTCACATGCAATTACTAGTTTCAAACCAGAGTGTTTTCTGTGTATGAGAAAAGGAAGTCATTCATTAAATATTTTACTCGGGAGAGTATCTACAACATTAGACAAAACTACTGGTTTCATCATGAGTATCAGATTCTATCCAGCTCAGTACAAAAGGACTGTCCAAATCCATCTGTTGCACGGAGCAACACTGTTCAATGGAAAGAGTATTATTGGGAGTTGGAAGACCTGGGTTGGAAACCTGCCTAGATCTGCCACTTATTGGCTACATGTTTTGAAGTAGGTCATTGGATTTAGTATTTAGCATAAGTATTTAGAAATGATAAGGATCCTAGAGAACCAACCCCTTCATTACACAGATGGGCAAACAGAACATGGTAGGGAGGTGTAACAGTTAAATTTAATTTCTACTGATAAAAATATTATATTTTATGAGGTTTATTAAAGATTATTAGAAATCAAGGATAAAGAAATACAAAATAAGAAAAGCACACGCCTAGGGCTGAATAGCCCATTCACAGCCACTTACATCTTGCATGCCAGGTAGAGAGACACATGTGCTTAGAAGTGGAAGAGAGCTCTTGGAAGGTAGAGAGCCCTTTAAATACTAAACTGTGTTCTTGCACTCAGGTGAGGACTCAGGTGAGATTATAGGGAATTCTAGGAAATACCAAGGACTTCTGGGGATTGAAGTCTGTGGTTCAAATCTCCATTTTTACAGAGGAAAGGGCACTGATTTTGGAGTCAGAGGGACCAGGTTCAAATCCTGCCTCTCAAGATTCCTATCTTTGTGTATCTTGGATAAATACCTTAACTTCTTGGGTAGAGAGAGTTTGCTCACCTAGGGTTCCCTAAACCAGTGAAAACACTGGCATATTTATATATTCCTTTATTCCCTTTCTCCCCAAATAGAGTATAAAACCTTGAACCGGAAGAAATCTTAGATGTCATTTAGTTTGACTTCCTTACTGTAGAGAGCAGGAAGCTGATGCCCAGAGGTAAAAAGTTGTACAGGTAAATAAACTCCAGAGTCAGTGCTCTTTCCCAAAGGCCCCTTCTAGCTTAATTCATGATCCTCTGAGACCTCAAGAAATGACTAGCTCAAGGATATAAATAATAAATGACAGAACTACTAGGTCATGTTCTTTTTTGTAAGTCATCTGATATCACTGAAGCTTCTGTTTTCTCATCTAAAAAATTAGAATAGTATCTTCCTCATGAACTTGTGGAGAGGGTCAAAGAACAATACAGATGTACAAATATATATTTTTATTACTGAAATCTTATATGAACAGAGTATAACATCAGAGTATAACATATTGACTGCCATAGAGCAAGCCCCTATACAGAGATTTATGTAATCAAGGAAATTCACCAATATTATTTTTTGCCTGTTTGTTTGACCAGAGTTTCCATTTCTAATTATATAGAGGAACATACACTAATATGATTCAATGAATGCATTAAATGTGCTATCTCACGATTAGGACCCGATGGCTTTCTGTTTTGGGGCATCTCCATGGTTCCATCCCAAAGAGAGCAGTCATTGGAACGATCATTTAATGATTGCTTTTCCAAACACTGATCTAGCTTCCTTTCAAGATGTCCAAGTGAGCCATATGCTGGCATTTGCTACAAATTGCAATCCTAGAGACTAATTGGTGTCTTGAAGATTGTGTGCTTTCAATTGTAGTAACAGTTCTGTTTAAAAAGCATTTTGTTTTAAGAAACAAAATCTGGGACCATGACATTTTGCAGTGTTCCCCAGATATTGACCAAACAGAGGCCCAATCTTTGTCTTCTAAGTGGCAGCCTCTTTCTAGTTTCTCCTTGATCCTGTCCAGCTCTCTTTTGCCCACTGACGTGGGAGACCATTGAAGCAGACCTCTAGTACCCATATCCTCTTAGTATTTACATATTTATCTCCAAAACTTTGGGTAGATTCAGCTAAGAACCTAGAAACGAAGGCAAAAAAGCCTGATGAGGTCACCCAAAAGTTCTATTCGTTCTGCCAGTGGAGGATTAATTACTTACTTAATATTTTCCAGGGTTTTCATTTTTATTAAATCTTTGTGGATTTTAAGAGGGAGCATCCACTCCTTTCCCTGGAAGACTATTCCATGATCTAACTGGGTTATTTATTCGCCAAGTTTATCCCAGAATGTTTGTCCAAAAAAAGTCTTTGCTCAGTCTTCATAGCTTATAGTTATTTATACTCATCGGAAAAATTACAACAGAAAAAATTATAACAAAAAATATTCCCCAAGAAAAAAATACCTACTAAACACTGTATAATAGTGTATAAAACAACCATAAGAATATTAATAAACATGTTTATATTAAAATTGATACTGGTTTTATTTTATTAAAAATGCTTTTGAGATCCATAATGGATATTAGATTTAGTGCCAGAAGGCATCTTCATTTTACCAAAGAGGAAATTGAGGCCTAGAGTAGTAAAATGTCTCAAAAATTATTTTATTTTTTAAAATTTTCTTTATTTATTGTTTTAGAATATTTTTCCATGTTCACATGATTCATTTTCTTTCCCTCCCCTCTTTTCTCCCCACTCCCAGAGCTGACAAGCAATTCTACTGGGTTGTACAAATGTTGTCACTTGATATCTATTTCCATATTATTCATTTTTGCCATAGAGAGATTTTTTTAAAGCCCCAAATCACACAACCATATATACACGTGATAAGTAATGCCCTATGTTTTTCTTTTGCATTTCTACTCCCATAGTTCTTTCTCTCAATGTAGATAACATTCTTTTACATAAATCCTTCAGGAGTGTTGCATTGCTACTAGTAGCAAGGTCTATTACATTGGATTTTTCCACACTGTTTTATTTTCTGTATACAGTGTCCTTCTGGTTCTGTTCATTTCACCTTGCATCAGTTCATTGAAGTTCTTCCAGTTCCTATTGAATTCTTATAGCACAATAGTATTCCATCACCATTATATACCCAATTTGTTCAACCATTTTCCAATTGAGGGACACCCCCTCATTTTCCAATTTTTTGCCACTACAAAGAGCATGGCTATGAATATTTTTGTAAAAGTAAGGTGACTCAACTTTTAGCTTTTTTCAATGTACTACTATAAGTTCTCATCCCCTCTACTTTTAGGAATACTTGGTTTCCTTCCTGAGTCAGTGCATAGGCTACCTTCTGAAGGAAGACCTTCCTAGTATTACCAATTACTAGTGTTTTCCTCTCCAACATCCTCAAGTATGTGGTTTGAATGTGTTTTGCATATGGAGAGGCAAGGGAAGGAGAAGGGAATAAAAATGTGTATGTTGTTGTTGAGTCATTTCAGTTGTGTCTGACTCTTTGTGATTCCATTTGGGATTTTTTTGCCAAAGATACTTGAGTAGCTTGCCATTTCCTTCTCTAGCTCATTTTACAGATGAGGAAACTAAGGCAAACAGGGTTAAGTGATTTGTGCAAGGCTACATAGCTAGTTAGTGTCTGAGATTATATTTGAAGTCACTGTGTCATCTACCTGCCCTTCAAGCATGTGTGTGTGTGTGTGAGTGCGTGCCCCTAGTGAGATGCCAGGTACTGTGCTATGTGCTTTACAAATTTTGTCTCATTTAACATGGCAATAAAACTGTGAGGTAGGTGCTCTTATTATCTCTATTTTATAGTTGGGGAAACTGAGGCAAATAGAAGTTAAATGACTTGTCCAGGGTCACACAAATAAGTAAGTTTCTGAAGATAAATTTGAAATCAGGTCTTCCTGAATCCAGGTCTAGTGCTGTATCTATTGGGCCACCAAGCTCCTTATATGCTTACATATATATACAGATAATCTTTCACATTTTAATGCAAGCTTTCCAAAGGCAAAAGCTTTTTTGCTTTACTCCTTGTATCCCAAATGTTTAGACAATGTTTGGAACAGTGTAGATACTTCATAAATCCTCATCAATGTATCATTTAATCTGACTTTTCTACATTTTCTATAGATTAGCAAATGATAGTAATTGACATTTTATAGTATTTGACATACTGTTTTATATGAACCTTACAATAATACATTGAGGCAGGAATGACAGGTAGAGTCAAGGTATGCCCATTATATGGGTGAGGAAACTGAGTCTTAGAACTGTTATTTGTCCATGGTTACACAATTAGTAAGTGCCAGAACCAGAAACTGAACCAGGTCTAACTCTGGACTAGCATCTAAGCCAGTGAATACTGAGAGAGGCATCCCTGGCCATTCTTTTGGACTGTGATTCCTAATCTCATCCATTTCATTGTGGTCTAAAGAGAGCAAGAACTTTCTTGGGGAAGATGTATAAGACAACTTTAGGTGGGAAAGTCCTTTAATAACTAGCTAGTCAAAAATGAGATGGCAGCTTTGGGAGATGTTGGGTCCCATCTTGTTGGAGATCAATTTGGAATGGACTACATGATTTCAAGATCCAAGATCAAATATGAATTTGAAAATTCTGTGATTCTGTTACTCTATAGGAAGTAATTAGACAAGAGAAAGTAGCTGTCTAACTCTCATTTCAGCTGTCAAGGGTATGCTATGGACCCATTCTCAGAGTGTTTTAAAATGTATAAGATAAAACACAGGATTATAAAGGAAATCAAATAGATTAAAATACCTTTATCAAAAAATATTTTTTAAATCGAAATTTCTAAGACCCAAGGTTAAGAACCCCTGTCTCAGAGTTGTTTCCCCCCTCCCCCTGCCCAAAGCACTAGGAGAGATCCCAAGGATATATTCATTAAAATAAACATACCCAGTAGGTAGAATGATAGAAGTTCCGGGTGTAATGTCTACCGTTTTCTCAGTCAACCTCCTACCGATTTGCCTTCCCTGTTCCTGTACCCCACACTGAGCCAACTGAACTGTGAAACAAACCCAAGTGAGGTCAAGCATCCCATCCAATATTAAATCACAGATGTCACTTTCTCTTTTTCAGTCAACTGCACACCTAACAATGGGGGTCAAGGACTAAAATTATGAACAGTTCTTGGATGCTCTGTTCCTAACCCTGCCTCTTCCCATACCCCCTAGTGTCTTTTTTTTTTTTTTAATTTTTGCCACTATATCCTCATGGGCTACAGGGAAATGATTGGAATAGAACATATAATCAGAATGTCAAAAATGAGCTCCAACATATTAAATATATTAATAAATAAATTTATTTAGTCATTTAAACATAAATCTATATATTTATAATGATATAAGTTATATATACATATAATGAATGTATGATATATTAAACATAAACATATAATATATTAACACATAAATTATATATAAGCATATAATTAAAATATAACAGTCAACAATATAAAACAATAATATATAGATACAATAACTATATTAAGAAATACAAATGAAATATAAAATATTAAATTAAAATTACCTTGACAAATTTAGTTTTCTCTGTATAATAATTCTTGTGCAGCTGATCTCAGTGTGAGGACAACTTCTGAAGTTCTTTGAACTCCTGAAAATGAACTTCTGGATCATTTCAACTCAATTTAGCAACTAAATGTTAAAGATCTTAATATGTGCAAAGCCAGTTAGGATAGCAATCAAACTTGTGGCTGAAATACGATGTGGAGATGGTTGAAGAAACAGAAAAGGAAATAATAGGATTATAGATATAGAGCTAGAAAGGAACTTGTAGACCATTAAGTCCAAACTCCTCCTTTTACAAATGAGGAAACTGAGGCCCAGAGAAGAAAGATGATTTCTCTTCCCTGAGATTAAGATTTCCCAGTGCTTCCCAGATATCTGGCCATGCTCCTATAGCTGAGTATCACCTCTCTTCTTCCTTCCACTGCTAGTACTCCTCCTTTATGTGTAATCTTCTCCCATTAGAAAGCAAGTTATCAGGGACAACCTCCATAAACCTTATATATCAGTAGGTTGATCTATCTATCTATCTATCTATCTATCTATCTATCTATCTATCTATCTATCTATCTATCCATCCATGCTTTCTCTCTCAAACTGTCATAGACTATATCTATAACTTATATTTGTGAATCCTTTATATATCAATCAATCAATCAATCAATCAATCTATCTATCTATCATCTATCTATCTATCTATCTATCTATCTATCTATCTATCTATCTATCTGTCTGTATATCTATCTATCTCAGTCTGTCTTTATCTAAATATTTATGTATCTATGTATCTATTCAATCTGTCCATCTGTCTACCCATCTGTCTGTCCGTCTCTCTCTCTCTCTCTCTCTCTCTCTCTCTCTCTCTCTCTCTCTCTCTCTCTATCTCAGTCTGTCTTTATTTATCTATGTATATATATATATTCTATCTATCCATCTGCCTACCCATCTATATCTATCTATCTATCTATCTATCTATCTATCTATCTATCTATCTATCTATTTATCTATCTCAGTCTGTCTTTATTTATCTATGTATATATGTATGGAGGGCTTGTCGTGCCCTCCTAGGGCAGCTCTCCAACCTCTGACCCCCACCTGGCACCCAGCTCTCACTTGTGGCTCCCAGTAGCTGCTAGCATGCGGCAGTGACCTCACCCCGGGCAATGGCTTCGACAGGCCGGCTAAACCTTGTGAGGGTAGCCATTGGGTCGACGTTGACCCCTGGTGAACCAGGGCTTTGCTCACCCAGCATGTGAAGACTGCTTCAACGGAACAGGCGGAAGAAACCAACAAGAAGTTTCAATGGCTGAGATGGCGACGCAGCAAAGCACTGTGGAATGCTTAGGGTGTGTTGGGGCACAAAGGACAACACTGCCATCCAATGCAGCTGAGGAAGTCTCCAGGTGTAACGACTTTTTGTGCCACTGGACCCAGGCTTCCAACGATGAGAGAGTGGGACTGTCTCTGTGCATCGACTTTTCCACTTAAATCTTCATACACAAGTGTCTTTGTGCACAAAAACGCACAAAGACAATTGTCATCCTCGGTTACTGAGAGACTACTACTACTACTACTACTACTACTACTACTACTACTACTACTACTACTACTACTACTACTACATGTATCTATTCTATCTGTCCATCTGCCTACCTATCTATATCTATCTATCTATCTATCTATCTATCTATCTATCTATCTATCTATCTATCTATCTATCTATCTATCTATCTGTTTGTTGATACTACACTTGTGAGTAAAGATTGTATGCTATAAGCATTCTTGTCTGTTTACTTGTATACCTGACAACATCATGGCATCTTCTGTGACTAGGCTACATCAGCTCTAAAAGCAGGAGAGTGGAACTTTTTCCTGATGGAACAAGGGTTTGGCAGATATTCTGACTGGCATCAGGTAGTGAGTGACTTCCCCAAAGATGCTCACTGGGCTAGGGCCCTTTGTTCTACCTTCCTCTGACCTCACACAGCTCCACTTCTAAGAGGAGTCTTCTTGCTTCTGAGAGCCCACACTATCTCCCCACTATGTGCTCACAGCACAATAGACTTGATGAGCCATGTAGAGCCTAACAAAGTTCACTTACAATGGGAAGGATTATGAGGGGACAAACTAAATCCAAACCACAATTCCTTGGTCTTGCATTACTTAATTCAGCTGGGAACACAGACTTGCCCTTTACAGTTATTTCCAATTCAGCTTCCCAATTCAAACCACAGCTCTCTGTCAAATCACTTTAAAAAAAATTTTTTTCCCCACATAGTCCTTTCTAGGTCCAAAGCCTTAGTCTTAGAGAAAAGTTAGCTGTCTGCATCTTAGCTCATAAGCTTCTCTGGATACTTCCAGAATAATTACTGGAATTATTCATTTATTTATCTAGTCATTTATTTCTTATCCAGTTTATTTATTTATCCAGAATTTCCTGGGTAAAAATTATCCCTTCCTATTCTCCCACTCCTCCTTTCACATTCCCATCAGGTATTCTGAGCTATCCTGGGGTTAAAGCTTTGGGATCTCTTCTGAATACAGTTTCTCTAGCAGTCCTCAATTCCTTCACCACTCTGCCTTTGTTGTGCCCCAACTCAGAGTCACCACCCCTCTTGAAAAATAGAAAAATAGAGCAAGTCTGAATTTTCACTTCACCAGAAAGCTTCCTTGGATGGATATGGGAACTTCCTTTCAAAGAATAGGATGTAATGAAGAATTGATTAGATTAATTCAGCTGAGCAATTTATGTAGCATTGAGTAAGGTCTGCAATGTAATACATGCTATATCGGGATCTAGAGGTACAAAGATGAAAAAATGAAATAGTGAAATAGTTCTTCCCTTCAGGGGACTTACATTTTTACCAGGAGATGTGATTTTGTTGATTCTGGGAAATCTGAGATATGGAAACTCTATCTGGCAACATAGGGTAGCACCTTCTTTGCAATTTACAATCTTAGAGTTGTGCTGGAACTTTCTAGAGAGCTGTTCTCAGGGGCTACATAGCCCCTATGTGGCAGAGACAAGATCTGAACTTTGTGGCAGAGACAAAGATCTGGTCTTTGGTTCTTAGGCCAGTCCACTATCCATTACTTCTTGTCTCTCAGATAAACATTAATACTAAAATGAGCAAATCTCAAACTAATTACATTTCAATTACTCTGAATACAGAAGGAATGATCTTTTCCTTTCAATTCATATATGACTTTTAAAAGTCTTTTATTTGTTATTGTTGGCTCTTTTTGGTGGGGTGTGGAGGGGTATTTGTTTCTTACAGAAGAAGGAGAGAGACTCTTTGAATTTTCTTGGTCTTTATTGTTTATTTTAACATTCCAATATTTATGTTTTAATCTTTGATAAACTTAGGCTTTATTCAAAATGGTTGACCACAATGTTTAAGAATCATAAAAATAGTCAGACAATAGAATGCTCAAAAATGTAAGTGAGGTAGTAAGAAGTTAAAAGGAGGCTAATAATTCACTCCTAGACCTTGAAATTACTTGAAGTCATGCCAGTTTGGATTACTAAGGGAAGGTTGAGACAAGTTTGCCATTAATTCTATTTTTATCAATCTATTTTTTGTCTCTGGTGTTTAAATGGGGGGGGGATGTTATCTCCCTTTCAGGAATCATGTGAAAATTTTAGTCTCCCTTTTACTCAGACACAGATTTATCTTCTCTTATCTTTCCTAAATATCAAAGCAGCTTAAAATAATAATAGCAGCAGCAACAACAACAACAACTAACATTACATAATATCTTCTATGTGCTATGCACTTTACATTTAATATTTTATTTGAAACTTAGAACTGGGAGGTAGGTGCTTTTTTATCCCCATTTTACAGACAAAGAAACAGGCAAACAGAGGTTAAGTAACTTAAACCAGGGTCATAAAAGTAGTAAATGTTTGAGGCTGGTTTTTAACTCAGGTGAAGCCCAGAGCTCTATCCACAGTGCCACTCAGCTGCTACTGTCTTTTGGGAACCCTGTATTAATAGCTAGCATTTAAATAGTACTTTTAGGTTTACAATACTCATTTGAGCCTCACAGGCTTAGCTACTATTATTCTACATCTAGGAGGCAGAATATTTTTACAGTTAGGAAGACGTTGGTTCAAGTTTTGCTTCTGCCTCATTTAATTTCTTGGGACCTCAGACACTTTTTTTTTTAAGATTTTAAGTTATAGATTAATTGCTCATCTATATTGTTGGAAGGGAAGTTTCATCCCAGGGTTTCTGTACCATTGAAATCACAAAGATTCAGATCACAAACCAAATAAATCTATTCATGAATTGGTCAAGTATTATTCCTATTCCTCTTCCTGTTCTGATTTTAGCCAACACCTGTCAATTAATTATGAGAGGCAAGCTAGAAGACTTGAGTTTGAATCTTAGCTATGTGATACTGCAAATCAAGTCAATTTACATGTCTTAGACTCAGGTTGTTTTTGTTTGTTTTTGTTTCCAAATGCTACAGGACTAGAAAATGGAGAGGTGGTGTAAGAATGGAGAACAATTTTCAAAGAAGAAAGTCTATAGACTGTAGGTTGGTGAGCTTAATTTTGAAGCTTGACAAAATTCTAGAACCTTTTTGTCATTTATTTTAAATTTTATATAGAATAGATTATTAATAATATAATCCATATGACTTGTTTTATATAAAGTTATAATAAAATACTTATCCAAGAGAAACCAATTCTCACATTAGCTATGCTCCAAAATTTCTCATTCTTTTTTTCCCCCTGCCTCCCTCTGAATTTTCTTCCTCCTCAAGAAGGCAGGTAATGTGTTATAGGATATATATATATATATGTATATATATACACATGTGCATACATATATATGCATACACACACATATATAATACATATTTTCTTGTTCATCACATTGTGAAACAAGATACATACTGCTTATACTAGAAGAAAATTCATGGAGGAAATAAAGTGAAGAATATATTTCAACTTACATCCTATCTGTTCCTTCTACAGAGTGGATATCCTTTTTTTTTGTCATGAGTCCTTTGAAGTGTCCTGGATCCTTTTTAAGTCATTCATAGTTCATCATCATATATTATTGTTACTATGCATGGTGGTCTCCTGGTTTGGCTCCCTTCACATTGCATCACTTTATATGTTTTTCCAGGTTTTATAGAACACATTTTAAAAGGAATAATTTGGAAAGGGAAGGTGTGATCATTAAAGACCATCGTGACTTTGTCAAGAACAAGTCATACTAAGCTAAACTCATTCCATTTTTTAAAAACAGGATTTCTAGTTGGTAGGATAGAGGGAATGCTAATGACACAGCTGTCTACATTTTATGAAAGGAAAATGTTTCTGATGAAAGAGATAGAAAAATGGGAGAGGGGTGAATTTGAGTATAGTCAGTGGTTTCAGAATTCATAGGATAATACATTTAGAGCTAGATAGGACCAGAGAGGTCTTATAGTTCAAAATTTTTTATAGACTAGTTCATAGGATCATGGATTTATTTAGGCTATTGAATTTAACCTCCTCATTTTTTTACTAGTGAGGAAAAAGTACAAGTGAGATTAAGGGAGTTAACTGAGGAGGCACAGGTCCAAGTTTGTATATAGGTTTTCTAGTTCCCATTTCAGAATGAAGAAGTTAGAGGAATGTAGGAAGACTTTCAAATTAACAGACACATAAAGTAGCCCCAAACAGGTCAATGTCAACTTCAAAGAATATCTCTATTGGATTGACCAGAGCCATATGCTAGATAACAATCTTATCAATGATGCTGATAAGGATACGGATAGTATAGTTATCAGATTTACAGAAAGCATGAAAGTAATTAGTCTAACTGATATGCTGGGTGACTGTCAAGATCTCAGACATAAATAACAAGTCAAATCTAATATGATGAAATTTGACCAAAAAAAATGCAAAGTATTATCCAGGAGTTCAAAAATCAAATGAATAAGAGTAAAATGAAGGTGAAAGGTCTAAATAAGGTTTGATGAGAAAACAAAATCTATAATCTTTACTGATTTGCTACCATGGTTTCTATTGTAGCTCTCATTAAAATTTCTGCCCGGAAACTGTGATGTTCAGATAATTGAGAGTCTTTCTAGTTGGCCCCAGACCCCTGACCATGGTTTAAGCCAGAAATATGCCTACTATGCCATTCCTGTGACTCTTCCCTTGAACAGGAATCAGATCATCATTACCATTTCTTCTGGAGAAGATGGAATAACTGACTAATCTTTGGTTTCATTCACTGTTCCTATGACTTCTCAGATGAAATATCCTTCTGTAACCAGCACTTCATATGGGCTATTTCTCCCTATTAGAAGTAAGCCTGTTGTGAATCACTTTTGTATTCATGTACCTTGTTATGGGCAGGAAGGATACTTTGGGGTTCGGGAAGGATACCTTTTGTAAGAATGCAATCCTCCAAAACTTAGCTTAAAAACAAAAAGAGAAATTTATTAATTTAGAAAGTAATGTTGAGAATGGCCAGGAGGATAGCAAGGTGGGACAGCAAGATGGGGAGCAGTTCCTTGGGAGGACAGCATGAAAGGAAAGGCTGTCCTCCAGAGGATATCAGTTCTGGGGCTTTTATCCTCTTTACAATAGATGCTATGTCATGGTGTGGAAGTGACCTATAGAGTGTTAGTCCCTCAGGCATTTGGTGGGGTGAGGTGGTCATCTGACTGGGGCTTGCCTGGAGGCATAAAAATTAATTTATTTGTCCATCTTAAATCTAGAGGACAAAAGAGGGTAAACATCTCAGAACCCTAGATGGGGTCATTGGGTGTTTCTAGGTTAAGAGTCACAAGGATGCAAAGGCAAGGGAGTTTCCCTGATAATAGTTCCCCTGGCTTTCTGGGGGTACAGTGCCCATGTCATTCCTAACAGTATGCATAGTACTTGGTACTTGGTAAATGCTTTAAAAAAGTAGGTACTTTTAAAAGTATCTATTTATTCAGTATGAACCAACGCTGTAAAATGGTAGCCAAAAACATCTAATATAATCTTACTCTAAAGAAAGGTATAGGGTTAAAAAATAGCTAGGTTTAATTCTTTCTCCGAAGAACTAAAAATGAATTTCTCACAAAGAGCAATAGAGAGGTAAATGGTGAATATACTCAGGATATAATATATAACTGAGGCCTTATATGTATTTAAACATGTTTATATAAAGAAAAACAAGAAGAATTGCATGGTAGGACAAGAAACTGAGTTGGTCTTGTGGCAAAAGTGAGGCATGATCGATGAAGAGTCCTGGGACTCCACTGGTAACCTCTGTATAGTAGAAGAAATGAAGCAGGTCTCCAATAATATTGGGGAGAACCTCTGTGGAAGGCCATGGGAAATGAATCCTGTAGAATGGGCAGGCATGGATGACATCATCATTGCTGAAGGGAACTTCAGAATCCATTAGATCACAGAACCATTTAAAAAAAGTATTTAATTAATTAATTTAGAATATTTTTCCATTGTTGCACGATTCATGTTCTTTTCCTCCCCTCCTCTCTCTCTCCTCCCAGAGCTAATGAGCAATTCCACTGGGTTTTACATGTGTCATTGTTCAAAACCTATTTCTATATTCTTAATATTTGCAATAGTGATCATTTGTCTACATTCCCAATCATATCCCCATCAAACGATGTGATCAAGCAGTCGTTTTTCTTCTGTGTTTCTACTCCCACAGTTCTTTCTCTGAATGTGGATAGCGTTCTTTCTCATAAGTCCCTCTGAATAGTTCTGGTTCATTGCATTGCTGCTAGTAGAGAAGTCCATTACATTCGATTGTACCACAGTGTATCAGTCTCTGTGTACATTGTTCTCCTGGTTCTGCTTCTTTCGCTCTGCATCAATTCCTGGCAGTCATTCCAGTTCACATGGAATTCTTCCAGTTTATTTTTCCTTTCAGCACAATAATATGCCTTCACCATCAGATACCACAGATCCATTTGAGCATTTGAGGGTTCAAAAACATAGAAATGATAGATTCATTACATCCTGCTCTGGTAAGCCTACACATGGAATTCTGTGTTCAGTTTTGGTCTTGACATTCTTAGAGGGACATTGTTAAGGTGAAAAGCCAGAGGGTGATATCCAGGATGGTGGGATAAATTAGGACCACACTGTTGGAGAATTGGATGGGTAAAAAACAAAAACAAAAACAAACAACTCAGAATGCTTAGCATATAAAAAAAAAAAGACTTGGAAAGAGTAAGACTTCTCTCTCCTATTATTTGAAAAAAAAACAAAACGGTCATATGAAAGAGGAATGACCATATTATTCCCCTACTCCAAAAAATTCAAGCACTTCCTTTTATTTCTAGAATCAAATATAAACTTCTCATCTTACCTTTTAAAGCTCTTTACAGCCTAGCCCCAAACTGCACAAAGCTCCATCTCCTGTCTCTGTCTTTGTTTTGTCCATTTCCTCCACCTAGATTATTTGGTTTCTTCAGCTCTGCCTCTTGGAATATCTGGATTCCTTCAAAATGACTCTCTATCATACACAAAAGGCTCTCCTGATTCTCTCAGCTGCTGGTGTCCTTTCCTCTGCTCCAATTTTATCTTTAGTTGATGTCAGTTCTCCTGACAGTATATAAGCTCTTTGAGGACAGGACCCATTTAAAAAAAAATCCTTTAATTTCTGTCTTATTAACAACTCTAAGACAAAAGGCAAGGATTAGGTAAATGGAGTTAAATGGCATGTCTAGGGGTACACAACTAGGAAGTGTCTGAGGCCAGATTTCAATTCAGGTTCTCTTGACTCCAGGCCTGGCTCTCTTATTTACTGTGCCTCTAAGCTTTCCCAAACCTGTTGTATTTTTGTACGATTCCCAGCATCTAGCATAGTGCCTGGTCTATACTGAGTGCTTAATAAATACTTGTTGATTGACTGATTTTGCTTGGCTCCAGAGGGCAGAACTAGAAATAACTGGTAGAAATTTCAGAAAAATATTTTTAGGTTAATATTAGAAAAAAATTCCTAAAGATAAGAATTATCTCAAGGTAAAGAGTCTTGAGTTGGGCAGCAGTAGGCTACCTCTCATCATAGGCTTTAAGTAGAGTTTTGGTGACCTCTTGTTTGGAATGTTTTGGAAGGATTCCAATACAGGTTAGACTAAATGGTTTTTGAGATCCTTTCAGATTCTGAGGCTTTGATTGTGTGATGTCTCTCAGCTCTAGAGCCTTGACCATTTATTTTTCAGACAGTAAGAAAATACCAAATTAGATATGAATAGAAAAATAATAAAAAAGTTTTGTTAGTGTTAAAGTCAGATGGTTAAACTTCAGATATACCTTCTAGACTGTATAAGATGATATGACTTAAAGATATAGAGACCGTTTAAGTGAACAGAAGCAAGGTTTACTCTTTCTCCTTAGGAGTCATGCCCTAATGGCAGTGCCCAGCTCATGAGTGCAGATGCAAGCAATTTATGGATTCCTGATAGAAACCCCCACCCACTCTGTTTGATATCCCATGTTCTGGGGGTTGAACTTACAATCCAGGCATGAAAGACTAACCAATAAGTTCTTAGCATGAGGACTCCCCCACACCCCCCACAGCATGAATCCTATCATGAGTTCCTTAAGAAGAGGGGGGAGGTTATGAAGAGGTAGCTGGGTCCTTAGGAGTGGATCTTCTGACTTCTAAAGGTCAGAGGAGATAAGGAGGTAGGACAGTTCCATGGTTTGCTTTCCTTGAGATAAGCGATCTTTTAATCCACCTGGTCTGTGGCGATAACAAAATGTCCCTGAGATGTTATTCTGAATTCCTAAACAGCTTTTCCTTCTCTAATGGGATCTCACCCCTAGAAGAACAAATTAATTCCTTTCTCTCCCTGCAAGACTAAAACAAAAGATAAACCTTAAGGACCAAAAACTAATATTTTCAATGAGCTAGTTAGAAGTTAATGCCATCTGTCCTCGGTTGTATAGAACAACAAAAGTTGTATGAATGTTATTTGCCCTCACAGTCACTACTAAAATTTACTTTGCTGTTCAATTTCAATGCTGTTCAATATGAAATGCTGAACAAAGTCCATGCTCCAAAAATAACATCCACACCTCTTCAGAGAACCTCATGAGTGAGACATAGGTGTAAGTGAGGAAGTTACATGTTCTCTCTCTATGCCAGGGTCTGATTGTTACTTATTATTTTGTCTGTATTGTTCTTTCCAACCTTCTTTTTGAGATGTCAAAAGAAGGTAAAAATGGAGACATTAGCTGGGGATTCCACAGATTTCTTCAAGAGTTCATGTTATCACCTCAGAGATCTCATTGTTGGAAAACTGAGATTCATTCCAAATTTCCCCCTTTTTAATTCAATTTTCCCTCTGGATATTCCCATCAACATACCATTCTCCTTCTTCATGAGTGTTCACACCCATCTAGACTGGGATTTAGAGACAGCTAGACCAGCCATGGTAGTCATCTGTAGGAGTTTCCAAAACAGAAGCATTGAATACATTGAAAGTTCTTGGATAAAAGATTTTGAAGATCTACTTCCCAGAAGCAGGAAAGCTATGAATAAGTTTCATTGTATAAAATTCTTGATCCTTTAGTATTGAATCTGATAACAAGATTTGTTTGGTATGAATCATTGAGATGTAGAGCTGGAAAGGACATTAGAGGTCATCTATTCCACTCTGGTCATTTAAAGTTTTATCAATGAGTAACCTTTGGCCAACACGGGTCTTGTGCTTTTGCCAGTGTCACATTGCTAACTATACAAAATTCAGTAAATCTTAAACTATTTTCTTCATTCTTTTTCTTCATTCTTTCTTTTTCTCGCTTCCCATTTTTCATTCTTTCCTTTCCTTTCCTTTCCTTTCCTTTCCTTTCCTTTCCTTTCCTTTCCTTTCCTTTCCTTTCCTTTCCTTTCCTTTCCTATCCTATCCTTTCCTTTCCTTTCCTTTCCTTTCCTTTCCTTTCCTTTCCTTTCCTTTCCTTTCCTTTCCTTTCCTTTCCTTTCCTTTCCTTTCCTTTCCTTTCCTTTCCTTTCCTTTCCTTTCCTTTCCTTTTCTATGTTCCTTCCTTCCTTCCTTCCTTCCTTCCTTCCTTCCTTCCTTCCTTCCTTCCTTCCTTCCTTCCTTCCTTCCTTCCTTCCTTCCTTCCTTCCTTCCTTCCTTCCTTCCTTCCTTCCTTCCTTCTTTCCTTCCTTCTTTCCTTCCTTCCTTCCTTTCTTTGCAAACTGCAAATCAGATAATACTTTTGGCTTAGCCTTATGAATTGATGGAATAAATGACTGTCTAAGAGATTCTTAATATTGAAATTTTGAATTGACATCTCATTATCTTCTAGCTATTTATAATGTCTTGCCACATCAGTAGGCTTCACCATAGCTCTTTCTTTCTTCCATTCTTTATCACTGATACTCTTTCTTATGTCCAGACCAAAGGACACTTTATCTTCACTGGGGTTCTCTCAGTCAAGTTGGACCATTAGTCCTATTTCCTTTTCATCTCTGGCTTTCTGATTGATTTAGAATTAGTAGGACATGATCTCTTGGCAGGTAAGTCTTCCAATCAAACTCTAGGGTATAATAGCTAAATTTGTAAAGTTTTTACTATGTACCAGGCACTGAGCTAAACACTTTACAAACATGTACATTCATGTTCTTGTGTCTACAGCTTTAGGGTTATTATTAAGAATTATTATCTCAAAGAAGTCCATTATATTCCATAGATTTATAAGTGTAGTGATCTATCTATCTATCTATCTATCTATCTATCTATCTATCTATCTATCTATCTATCTGTGTGTGTTTAAAAGTTTCTACTAAATGCTCCTCTCTCAAAGATGATCATAACAGGCTGACAGAAGGTCAATTTTAGGGGAAGCTAGGTAGTTCAGGGTAGATAAAGCCAGGCCTAGTGATGGGATCAAATCTGGCCTCAGACACTTAATAGCTATGTGATCCTGGCCAAGTCACTTAATGCCTATTGCCTAGCCCTTACCACTCTTCTGCATTGCAACTGATACTTAGAATTGATTCTAAAACAGAAGGAAAGGATTTTTTTTAAAAGTCCATTTTATTGAGTTATATTCAACTAACCCAGTGCTTTGTCAGCAGTTTGCTCAAAGATCTTGAAAGCTGCTGACTAGAAAGGGAAATCCATTGATTTCCCTGAATCCTTTCTTGAAACAGTATTCATAACAGATGGTTGTGAATATGAGGGCATTTTAAACAAATTATATGATTTTTAGAATATGTCTACTCTCTTGTCTTTCTAAGGAAGCTATGTCCTTATATACAAAAATAAAAAGGATGTCCCAAAGTGTCTTTTATTATGATTTAAGGATAATTCACACTTATATATCACACACATATATAACTTCAAGAATTACAAAATGTTTTTATTGCTAAGATATGTTAGATTTAAATTAGTTTTGAGCGTTAAATAGTTGTAGATAAGAGAGTGGGAGCCATAAACTGTGATAATTAAAATGTTTGGGAGCAAGGGAAATATATAACAATTTTGACCACTGAAATATGTTTTCTACTGTGTCTTGGTTTTATATAAATATAAGATGGTCGCCAGGGAATATATTCCCAATTTATGAATATGCCCAAGCCAACTGGGTTTTATAGAGAAATTTAATTTATAATATACTGATTAATCAATAGAAAAAGAGAAAAAGTAAGAAAGGAATAAGAATGAAGGGCCTCAAGCCAATAAAGCCTAGACCTCAGTCCTAAGAGATAAATCAGTCAGTTGGTTTTATCACTCACCCAAGATCTCTCTAGGTAAGGCTTCTCATGCCAACCTCAGGCTCCACCTTCAAGAGAGCCTCCTTTCAAGAAATGTTTCCAGAGAATTCTCCTCCTTACTCCTCTTGAATTCTCCTTCCACAGCCTCCTTCAAGACCTCTCCAGGAGCTCTCCCTCCAGGACCTCTCTCCTCTCAGACCTCTTTCAGAGCATCCACCTCCTGAGTCCTCCTTCAGAGCAACCTCCTGAGTTCTCCTTCAGAGCCCCTCTCCAGTCCTCCTTCAGAGCAACCTCTCTCCAGTCCTCAGACCCCGTTATCTTTCAGGAAACAATCTAAGTTCCCTCCCCTCAGTTCTCACATCTACCAATCACTGTCGATGTCTTAACCCAGGACTGCCCAGAGGTCTGTCCCCTTTGCACATGTCTGTTGAAGGTCATATTCTCAAATAATTAAATCTTGATCTTTGCTACAGCCCTTCCTAAATCCTGTTACTCTGAGTAGGGTGGAGATTGTAGTTTCCAAGACCTGGTTCTGTCATTCCAAGTATCTCTATTGTATCAATTCTAAAATCAATCATGATTCAAAGAACTTCCTGTTCTATGCTTAAGCATAAGTCAAAGCCCTTTCCATTGTTTAGCAAAAGGTTTCTGTCCTAAAGTAGTCTTAAGTAGGGAGGAGAAGGATCCTCCCATGCCAAGGAGTTTCATATCCCAATAGAGTTCTTACTATCAGTAGGAGATTTTTTCAAGTATGAAATTTCCCAATGGGGAAATTTCCAACATTCATAAGTCTAAGAAATTTTAAGGTTTACAGATAATTTCCCCTAGCTTATAAACTCTAATGAAAATTTCTGCTTAAGCATCAGACTTTATATAGCTCAAGGTCCTACTTCAGCCACATACTGGTGCAGAACATTCCTCCACCTTTTGTCCCACTGCAAATGTGGACCACAATATTCCCTAATGAAACCAGAACCAGATTGAAATGTAATTGGAGGGTATTTAGCAAAATAAATAAAAATGCAACAAAATATAATTTTGTATGATTATAAAGACATTTTGTTTCATATATTACATGTAATAACAAATTTCCACATAAGTTTCCTGAAATTATATGATTGATACAAATTGTCTCCCTCCCTTCCATCCCTTCTTCTAGAGCTGTCAAGCAATCAATCTAGTTTATACATTTATTATCATGTAAAACATATTTCCATATTTATCATCTTTGCAAGAGAATAATCAGATGAAACAAAAACCCAAATATGCTAAAGTGAAAAATCGCATGCTTTGATCTGTCTTCTGACTCCAGTAGTTTTTTCTCTGGAGGTGGATAGCATTCTTTGTCATAAGTCCCTCAGAATTGTCCTGGATAATATATTGTATTGCTGAGAGTAGCCTAGTCTATCACAATTGTTCATTCTACGTTATTGCTATTACTGTGTATAATTGTTTCCTGGTTCTATTTATTTTACTTTGCATCAATTCATGTAGGTCTTTCTAGCTCTTTCTGAAATCATCTTGCTCATCATTTCTTGCAGTGCAATCACCATCATACACTATAATTTGTTCAGCCATTCTCTAGTTGATAGACATCCCTTCAATTTCCAGTTCTTTGCTACCACAAGCTATAAATGTTTTTGTACAAGGAGTCCCCTCCTTTTTTTTGCCCCTTTGGGATACAGACCTTGTAGGAGTATTACTGGATCAAAGGGGATGCAATTTTATAGCCCTTTGGGCATAATGCCAGAGTGGTTGGATCATTTCACAACTGTACCAGCAATGTATTAGTGTCCCAATTTTGCTACATCCCCTCCAAAATTTATCACTTTCCTTTGCTGTCATGTTGGTCAATCATCATATTGGTGTGAGGTGGTGCCTCAGAGTTGTTTTAATTTTCATTTCTCTAATCAAGAGGGATTTAGAACATTTTTTCATATGATTATCGATAGCTTCAATTTCTTCATCTCTAAACTACCTATTCATATCCTTTGACAATCTGTCAGTTGAGGAATGATTTGGATTCTTATACATTTGACTTAGTTCTTTATGTGAGAAATGAGACCTTTATCAAAGAAATTTGTTAAAATTTTTCTTCCCAGTTTATTGTTTCCCTTCTAATATTGGTTATATTGGTATAGATAATGTTAATATGTGGATTTCAAATTCAATATATAGTCCATCAGGATCCTTATGTATAGTTTCGTGGCCCTATTTCTATTTGAGATTGATGCTACTGTCTAGGACTATTTTCCCTTCATAAGAGGAAGTGACATGAGAATAGCCAGGCAACTAGGAGAGCTTGTCATAGGCTTGGTATTATCATGATATGGTATTAATTTTTTTAAACTCTTACCTTCTGTCTTAGAATTGATACTAATTATGAGTTCCAAAACAGAAGAGTGGTAAAGGCCACACAGTTGGGATTAAGTGACTTGCCCAGAGTCATATAGCTAAGAAAAGTTTGAAGTCAAATTTGAACCCATGACTTTGCTTCTCTAGGTCTGGTCTTCTATCCACTGAGCTATCTAGCTGCCCTGGTGTTGTTTATTTTTAATTCCCTATTGGACTGTAAGTCAATGAAGGCAGAGGTTTTTCATTTAATCCTTGTGTCTCCTTAAATATTTAGTAAAATTCTCTGAGCATAATGAATCCTTATGTACATCAAAGTTGATGTGTTTGGGGCGGGGGGGGGGGGAGGCTACTCAATTCCTTTGCTATTGATGATGTTTAATCCCAATGCAGCAGAATAAAAATAGCATGTAGCATTGAAAGTGTGACAAATTAACTTTGATTAAAGTTGTATTTGTTTACAACATTGAATTCTACACATGTAGCATATCATCTTGTAATTTAAGACAAATTTAAACCAAAAAGTAGTTTATCAATTTAAATAATCTATACTCTAAGCTTCTTTATTGGTGTGCATGTTCTGACATCTAAACAATCTTTGGTAACTTTGAAAATAAAACTGTTACATTTATGCACAAGTTATAAAAAAAACTACCAAGAAATTTATCACGGATTATGTATCATACTCTATTTCCTTGGTTGCCACAAGGAAACTTTATTGTTTCTTTAAAACCATTAAAATTTATTCTCCAAGACACAGTTTGAACTTTCTCTACAACACCTTAGAAACATCTTCCTCCTGGAAACTTTCTTCTGCCTTGAGTTTGCATAGAAATTATTTAATATTTATTGGAAATATTTCAATGTACCCCATTGTCTCTTTTACTGGATGACTCCTCCCAGAATAACCATGTAAGGAGGTCATTCAGACTGGACATGTCTTCATTATTCTCTAGTGTTTACTCCAGACTCTCTCTACCATGTTCCCACAGGGTACCCTCTCTTCATCCTCCTTCAGCTTCCTGCTATATGTTGTTTTCCTGCATTAGAATATAAGTTCCTTGAAGGTAGGGACTGTTTGTCTTTCTGCTTCTATTTTTATTCTCAGCACTTATTAAAGGATTTGGTGCATAGTAATGGCTTAAATAATACTTAGTGTCTGACTGAAATCACATTACTCCCAAGGAATAATAGCTAAAAGACATATTATTTCAGCCAAAATTGTGTTTGTATTATGGATAGTCAAAGATGAGAAGATCATAAAAACACAGAATCAGAGGGAACTCAGAAGATTCTAACTGGTATCTGGAATTATTTCAACAAAATCCTCAACAAATGGTCACTCAGATTTTTCTTGAACATCTACAATGATATGGAAATTATTACTTCCCAAAATATTCCATTCCACTTTTGGAGAGCTAAAATTGATAATGTTTTTTGTTATATTGAAACAACATCTAGCCTTTTCCCAACTTCTAACTATTGCTCTTGGTTCTCTCTTTTCAAGGCAAGCAAAACAATTTTAATTCTCTTCTTCCTAACACCTTTTTGTTGCTGTGACAACTATCATTTGCTCCCTCCCTGATCTTCAATACTGCCATTAAAAGCTAATATCTTTATTTCCTTTGACTGGGTCTGATACATCATCAACTACAGTCTCCTTGCTATCCTGGTTACCATTCTCTGGATTCACTCCATTTTGCTAATAGCCTGAAATGGCATAAGCAGAACACAACACAATACTCACAATACTCCAGTAAAAGTAATTTGACTATGGCAGAGACAGAGATTCCCACTTCTCTTGTTCCAGACACTATGTTTCTATTAATATATCTTAAGATGATATTACAGTTTACCACACTTGAGTCTTATTGTATTTGAAATCCACTAGCATCCTCAGGTCTTATTCACATTATCTATTGAACCAACTATGTTTCCTTCCAATTTGTATCTGTGCAGTTGATTTTTTTTTATCTGAATGTAAGACCTTGCATTTATTGCTATTACATTTCATCACTTTGGTTCATGCTTCTGATTTAACCTGGTAAGATTTTATGTAATTCTAGATCTATCACACTACATATCAGCTCTCTTTCCTAGCTTTGTTTTATCTGCAAATTTGATAAGAATGTCAGCTAAGCCTCCAACCAATTCACCAAAAAAAAAATGTTAAGTAGCATAGTACCAAGTTTATATCCCTGGGGTACTCTTTTAGAGACTTCCATTTAGGTTGACATAAATCCATTAATCATTATTCTTTAGACCTGTTTATTCAATCAGTTCTGAAATCCAGGTGTGCTATATCTCTGGCATTTTTCTAATTTGTTAATGAGAGGCAGGGTCATGCAGTAAATAGAAAACTAACCTTAGTTTCAAGAATATCTAGGTTCAAATATTACCTTTGATACATATTGGCTATCTAACAGCAAGTCACAATTGTAGGGCAATTGCTGAAGTATACCAGAAAAGGACATCTTTATTGGGAGTTCCCTATAACTGATGAAATCATAGTTACAGTCCACCAAAACCAAACCCAAACAAGTCTTGTCTAGTAGCCCTTCTGTCACCTTTCCTATTTCAGGGAATTGCCTTGTTAGAACATTCATCTGTTGGTAAATGACTCACTTTTGAACCATTGTTTTAGAAGGTGTGTACTATTTGAACTGAAACATCATTTCTATGTCAAGTTTGAGGAAATCACCCTCCTTTGATTATCTGGGTAAGGCTGGCATGCTTGCTTTATGCCCTACAATTCACATAGGATCATAGATTTATAGCTAGCATATAGTCTAATCCCTCCCTTTTTATTTTACAGATGAAAGAACTGAGACTCATAATATTCAAGTAATTCGCCCAAAGTCACAAAAGGATCTATTGTCAGAACTAGGCTTTAAACCCATGTCCTCTCACACAAATTCCAGCACTATTTCCAATGTACCACACCCTCTCAATCACTTGGAATTCATTTTGTTTTATAGAATACATGGGGAGTCTGGAATACAATTAGAAAACCAAACTGGTTTATCCTTGAAATCTATTCAGAGAATAAGAAACCCTAAGGAGTCTTCCAGAAGATGACATTCTGGTGACAGATTTTGCAGCCCATTCCAGAATGACAAAGAATCTCAAACTCTTCAAATCTTGGACAAGAACAGAGGGAGGGGTGCCCTGCCATGCACTAACACCTAATCTGCCTTGGAGGAAGTTTGCTCTCAAGGGTCCATTCTGTCATTCATTTGTCACTAATGTTCAAAGATCTAAAACCTAAGCTAAAGGAATAGATGGGGTCCCAAAGTGTCCTTCACTTGAAATTTGAGCCTGTCTGAGCTTGAGGGATCTAACCTTGGGTTGAAAGATTTGACTTTGAAGGTATCAACCTGCCTTTGGGTGTTTATGTGAGGTATTCACCATTCTACTCCTTTCCAGTGAGACATATGGTTGAAAGTGGAGACCAAGGAGGGTTTGACTTAAGCCCTAAGTAAATTTTACTTTTTTAAATGAAGACAAAAAAGAAAGGGACAAAATTACTCTCTATATCGCAAATGTTAGTTTCCAATTTCCCCAGTTAATTTATTGAGCCGTACATTATCTTATTAAGGAATATCCTGGATGGTTCAGGTATCCTGATGACATTGAATACTTATGATAAAGTATTGGGCAAGCACTTTTGTTAAATCTCAGATTATTGAACACTTTTCTGGTCAGCCCATTTAGTTTTTTCAATACTTTAAAAAATCACTAAACTTTGAACTTTTGCCAATGAGATCTATTGGTAAAATGATATGTTTGATTTTTTCAGTGTGCTTGACAAATTGGTCTAGAAGACAGTTTTGAAAGAATTTTTAAAAATGTTTAAGTAATAGTAGAGTGTTTGTATTAAGTGAATAATCTCCCAAGGTGACTACCTTGAAAGAAATTCATTTGGTTGTATAATTGCATTCAACTTAAATTTTTAAAATTTAATAGACATTATTTTTAGTCTCATAAATTGGAATTATTTCCTTATATAAGAGACTTGTCAAAGAAACTTGCAACAAAAACCCATCCCCCTCCCCAGTTACCTGTTTCCCTTGTAATTTTAATTGCATTGTTTTGTTTGTGCCAATTTTATTTAATTAAAATTGTCCATTTTTATCTTCTTTGATCCTCTCTGTCCTCTGTTTGGTCATGCATTCTTCATTTATCTATAGATCTTAAAGATAATTTCTTCCCTGAGATAATTTCTTCCCTGCTTCTTTAATTTGATTATGATGTCACTTTTTATTGTCTTAATCATGTCTCCATTTGGAGTTTATCTTAATATTCAGTATAAGATGTTAGCCTTTTTCTAATTTATGCCAGACTGTTTTGCAATTTTGCCAGCAGATTTCGTTGAATTGTAAATCCTTCTACCACTACCTGAGGTCTCTGGATTCATTAAACACTAGTTTTCTGGGTTCATTTGCTTCTGCATGCTATTTATCCATTTTTGCCCAATGATTAAGTCCTCTATTTTTTTAACCAGTACCAAGTCATTTTGGTGATTACTACTTTGGAGTATAGTTTAATATTTGGAACTCAGAAGCCCCTTTCTTTCTCACTTTTTTCATTATTTCCTTTTAGATCATTGGCTTTTTGTCCCTCCAGATGCATTTTGTTAATGCTTTTTTAGATCTCTAAAGTCATCTTTTTGGTAATTTGATTTGTATGGCATTAAGTAAGTAAAGAAATTTAGGTAGCATTGCCATTTTCATTATAATAGCATGACCAATGAATTATTTTTCCAATTATTTGGGAATGTCTTTGTTTCTCTGAAGTGTTTTGCAGTTTCATCATATAGTTCCTGTGTGTGTCTTCATTATGTTGAGACAATCTTGTACACATGATATAGGTCCAGTATGGTTATTGTGTATAATCTTGTAATATATTTATATAACCTATTTGCTAATATTTTATTAAGAGTTTTATGTCAATAATTATTAGGGATATTGGTCTATAGTTTTCTTTCCCTCTATCATCTCTCCCTGGTTTAGGTACCAAGACAATATTCAAACCATAAGTAGAGATTATAAAGGTCCCCTCTTTTCATATTTGAAAAACAGCTTATATAATATTGTAATTAATCATTCCTTAAATTTTTGATAGACTTCACTTGCAAATCCATCTGGATCATTCTGGAGGGTGGGAGAAGGGTACAATTTGTTTATGGCTTTTTAAATCTCTTTTTTCAGATATTAGGTTAAATAATCCATTTCTTTTTTATTAATCTGGTACAAAGATGAATAAATCAGCATCCTTTCCTTTGACTAACTTATAATCTAATAAGAGGGAGGATAGGATTTGTGCAAAGATGATAATTACCTAGGGAAAATAATAAGTGCAAGAAGAGGTTCAGGCAAAATGCTGTGAGAAATTTGAAAAGTGATATATCATTTTCATCTGGGGAAAACAGAGGAGATGGTATAGGGGCTAAGCCTTGAAAAATAAAGGAATCCCAAAGGCAGAAATGGAGAAGGAGACTGTTAAAGATATGGAAGAAAAATGAGCAAAGATATAGAAACCAGAAAAAAGAGTTATCAGAACAAGGGACATTTAACAATTTAGTCTGACTATTGAATATGAGCACATCAATGGTAATCAAGCAAGATAAAGGCAGAAAGAGCCAGATTATGAAGATCTTTCAGTAATAGACTAAGGTCCTCATCCATTATTTGACAAGGACTGGAGAGCAAGTTAAGGATTTTAAATAAATGAGGAAAATAATCAGAGCTGAGGAATAAGAATATTATTTTGGTCATTATACAAAAACTATATTGTAGAAGGGAGAAAGTGGAAGCAAAGAGACCAGCCCAAGGTGAAATTAGAGATCCATAAAATATCATTAGCACGTAAGAACATATTGGAACACATAAAAGAGGGATCTTGAGGTAAAAAGTTATAGAATTGTGTTACCTCTTTAAAAGCATAATTTGAAATTATTTTCTAGGATGGTTGGACAAGTTCCTCATTATTTATATTGCATTATATATATATATATGTATATAATTTATAGTATTAAAAGTTTATAGAGTACTTTCCAAAGAATTCTCTTCACAACAATATAAGGAGTTAGGCAGTATTGAGAAGTCTATTGTAAAAGGGAATTCTTTGTTCTCTCTGAGTTTACACTTGTGAAAGGGAATCATTTATTTCCTTTGTCTATTTTGATTTGGATTACTCTAAATGTGTCTGGGTATCTAAAGGTATTGCTCCTAATTATGATTAATAATTATGACCACAAGCATGACTTTGGTGACAGATACCAATTATTTGTCCACACTGCACATGTGTAAAAGTACAATCATGAGGTTGAAAAATCTGACCTCATACACTTCCTAATTGTATGACTCTGGGCAAGTCACTTAATCCCAACTGCCTAGCCCCAATCACTCTTTAGCCTTAGAACAGATACTTAAAATCAATTGTAAGACAGAAAAAAAGAAATTAAAAAGAAAAAAAAAGATACAATGATGACCTTTTGCTTTGTACCTGGAGACTTCCTTCATTTGCAGAGGCCATTTCTGCCTGGAATTCTGTACCTCTGTTTGTCTCCCTCTCAAATTCCTCATGGTTAGTTGACTTGACTCGGTGCTTTCCAATCAGTCCAGAGTTGAGTCACATGGTGGGAAGCTCTGAATTTACATTAAATAACTACCTTGAGTAAGAGTCTCACCTAGAATAACAGAATTGCTCAAAAATGAGGCTTCTAAATAATTCTTCCAGGTTTAGACACATAATCTAAGTTATTATGATTATCTAAAGAAATAAATGTATTTAACAATATGATTATAAAGCTGACAAAACTCTTTGATTTTCTTCTCAAGAGAAGGCTCAAGTGTCTTCTTTTCTCTCACCCTCAGTCCTCAAAATATGAGCTCATGGAGGCTTGTGAAGGGAATATCTCAGTACCCTAGAATCCAAATCAGGCCAACTCATATTCCACTGGACCAACGTGTTCATGATAGAGGTGTTCCAAAAGTTAGGGGTCACCTCTTCCAGAAGGAGTATAGCCTCTCTATGTTATGGTTCCAGAATTTTGGGTAAGACCAGTCATTGATCTGGCACACAGGAGGAAGGACTGTGAGCCACTTCCTGGCTATCTCTATTCCTAGTGTTCCCAAGCTTTTCAACCTGAATTTTGGATTCCATCCAACCTGAAAGCACATTTTTCCGAGATCTAGGCCACCACCTTACTATTTAACCATTGCCACCTCTTAAGGTCTTACAATTTTCTACTCCTTTTTATATATTGTCTTGCTCTATTAGAATGTAAGTTCCTTGAAGGCAGACTTATTCACTAGAATTAGTCTTATTCACTAGAATTTCCATCTTCAGCACTTAGCACATAGTAAGTACTTAATAAATGTTGTCTAGCTCTAGCTCTTTAGCTACATAAGACTGATCGGTATCACACATAGAGCATCTTTTACATTAAGCAATCAGAGACACAGCCAAATGTTAGATATAGACTATTTATAGAATAGAGCCTAAGAATATACAGAAAGGAAGGTTTAAGCTACATGTAAGTAAAACCTTTTTCATTCTTTTTAAAAATTAAAAAAATCATTAAATCTTTCCCAAAAACAATTTAAAAAAAATCAAGATTCATTTAAAAAATTTTGCATTCCAAATTCTCTTCCTCCCTCTTATCCCTCCCACATCCCTTGAGAAGGCAAATAATATGATATTGATTATAGATCAATCCAGATTATAGATCAATCCAGATCTCCATATTAGCCATATTGCCAAAAAAAAAGAAAAGAAAAGAAAAGAAAACAAACACATATGCCTAAAACCCAGAAAAATATTGAAGGTAAAAAAAGTGTTCATCAATTCTCTTTCAGGAGGGAGATAGCATTTTTCTTCATGGGTCATTTGGGATTGTCTTGGATCATTATCTTGGTCAAAGTAGCTAAGTCTTTCACAGTTGAGCATTATAATGCTGCTATTACCAAGTGCAATGTTCTTTTGAATCTGCTTATTTTAAAGAAAAAAATCTCTCTAACAATTAAAACTAATTAAATAGGAAATAGATCCTTCTGGGAAGAAGTGGGTTTTCTCTCCTGTGAGGCCTTCAACCTAAAGTTTGATTTACTCTTGTCAGAGATGTTCTAGAAAGGATTTTAATTCAGATGGATGCTGTAGCCTTCTAATTCTGAGATTCTGTGATATCTTGCCTACAGAAGATCTGAAACTATTCCAAATTTGAATATGCTGAAGTAAGATCTTTTTCCTTGCACATTTAAAGATCTTTGGCCCTTATTTGGGAGTGTTTCATTCCAATAGCACATAATATTTGTTTAGAAGTAAAGGCCTCTGCTCAGAAGGGCCACCTGTTTGTCCAAATTCTAAAGCATAGAGATGCTTAGAGCCTCTCTGGCTATGCCTCTTGTTGTTGTTGTTGGGTTGTTTCTGATGTGTCCAACTTTTTATGACCCCATTTTGAGTTTTCTTGGCAAAGATACTAGAGTGATTTGCCTCTTCTTTCTCCAGCAGCTATATCTCTACCTGGTCCCTTTTAGACTTTCTGAAAGAGGATTTTAAAAAAATTTTCTCCTCTAATGGTGACAGCTTCTTTGTTATCCATATGGAACATTTCTATAGACTCTCATAAACCAGTCAGTGACCCTGCATTCTTGTGACCACCCTTTGGACTCATAACTAGCTTGAGCCATCTCTGAATTCAAACTGCAGAATGTTTTAAAAGAAATCTGCCAGGCTCAGGGTCATACTCTTTGCTCCCCTAGTTTGTTTGATTAGCAGAAGTGAAGAGATGTGTTTTTGTTTATAGGAAACAATAAATAGGGAGAAGATCCAGATGGTCCCTGCCCCCAGATATTTCTTTGGGGAGAGTTGAGCTGTGAGGCAAAAAAAGAAAAGAAAAAGACTTTTTGAGAGATACCCAAGTAACTCTAATAGCATCAGTGCTTGAGCATACACTTGAAGTTGGCCATTTACACTATATTGTGTTCAAATTGGCCATCCTAAATCTCATTCAATCAGTTAGTTATAGAAACAGAGAGCCAGTGTGTTTTACATGAGATCCTAGAGGAAGCCAAGAGAAAGGTGATATAATAGAAATCTTACATCCAAAGATTAAGGAAAGAGAAAAAGCCAAACCAAGCACCTCAGGATAGGATGCCAAGTTCACTCTATTAATTCTTAGTGATCGTTAAGCTAATGACCCAGTTATAATGACCAGATGGATTCTGACTGAGGTCACCTTTTCCAAGGAGACCTTTCATAGCTTTCTTTGGAAGCAAGAAATAAGGAAGTGAATCTGATGGCTATAGCCGTGATACAGAAAATGAACTGTTCTACTATCCTACCTGAATGAAGAAATCACTGAAGGGGTTTCACCTTCATGCAATGATGAATTTTCTGGAAAGGCTTTTGATTTATCTTTGCCATAAGATGTCATTACTCCCAACTCTGACTATAAAACAAATCCCATTTTCTAGCAAAGAAACCAGACCAATGACTTTTCCTTAATAAGGTATGATATAAGTCTATGACATTCCATGTTCACCTTCCTCTCCCATTACACATGGAAGGACTAAAATGGGGGATGGTTTTGACCCAATGGTGTTCAATGAACTGATTTCATCATCCCTTTATATTTGATACTTGAAGTCAAGACAATATACTGAATGGTTTGGAGACCTGTCAAAAACTCATCCTTCAAATTTTTTCTTACTAGTCTTTGAAAAAAAGCTTAACAGGAAAAAATTAGAAATTAGTTTGTGGGGTAACAGTTCTCATTTAGAAAATGCTTTACAGTTCTATAAAATAATTTCTTCATAAGAATTCTATCAAGAATGTAGTAGAAGTTATTATTAGTTTTGTTTTTCAGATGATGAAACTGAATCTCAGAAAGGAAAAGTAGTTAGGTGGCATTAAGATAGAGAGTTTTACCTAGAATCAGGAAGATCTGAATTCAAATCCTGTTTTAAATCCTTGATTCTAGACAAGTGATAAGATCACTCAGCCTTGTTTTTATTATCTGTAAAACTGAAAATAATAATTGCACCTACCTCACCAGGGTATTATAATAAGCATAAATCACTTCACAAACATTAAACTACAAAATGCTCTACCTCAAATGAATCTTAAAGCTTAGTATAACTCTCATTTTATAGATCAGTAAACTGAAGCCCAGAGAGTTTAAGTGATTTACTAGAGATAGCAAGGCTAGAGTCAGCCAGGGCTAGAAACTGGCTTTGGCATTAATTTTTATGACTTAAGACAGATTGAACAAGCACTGCTCAGATTTGTAATATAAATTGTAAATTGTTTTTGTCAGTAAAAAAAAGAAATGCTGATAGGTTGTGGGGCTGGAAATCAGACTAGGTACTCTCATGAACAGCATGGCTCCTTTGTTGCTGTGGAGACAAGATAGTCACAGGTTGGGATGCTGTGAGGTGTGGTTGAGAGGCAGCAAGCAAGAAACAGATGTGTCCAAGGCTTTGGGGGATGTAGGTGTTTATGATTTGATACTGGAATATCAGGGGACATCCTGTAATATGTCCATTCTATTTCTTTACTCCTTTCCCATTTGTAATGCTGACCCTCCAGATTTTTTCTTCATGTTCCAGGGGTCTCCTCACCCTTGAAGATGCCCCACTCTCTGTGGCCTCTTCACTTTGGAAGATTCCTCCATCCCTGAGGCCTTAACTTACAATTGGATTGATGAGTTCCTCTAGTAATCTCCATTTTGAGAAAGTGTCCAGGCAAGCCCCATGTCTATTCCTTTGCTGGTTTAAATTCTGATTTTCCAGACTTCTTCATACTCCTACTCTGCCATCCTCTCCTCACTCTCTTTTAAGTTCTCTTTTATATGTTGTCTCTCCTCCCCCCTTCATTGAATATACACTACTTGAGAATAGGGACTGTCTTTCTTTTTGCAAAGTTGTTGGCACATAGTAAGCATTGAATACATATTTGTTGATGCCGAATTAGTCAGTTTGGGGAGTCTCAAGCTGACCTGGGACTAGGAATGCATGGAAGGAGAAGCAATAATTATAATGAGAGTGGTTCCTGTTTGTGGGGGCATGTTTAGGGAGTGGTATTAGGAGTGTAGTGCTGAGTGGATAAGTATATGGAAGGGAAAATTTAGAGACTGGGAGTCCTAGCTGTGCTTTAGGAATGGGAATAGGAGAGAGTATATGGGGATAAGGCTGCGATTCATTTGTAGTGACTTTCTCCCTGCTTCTATAAGGTCATATTCTGACTTCTATATCTAAATGGTAGGCTTTGGAGTTCTTTCTGTTTCTGTTTTGGAAAGAGAATGGGAGAGGGGAAAATGGAAAAGCTAGGTGCAGGGTGACTCAAGACACAAAGGTTACTTTGACCTTTGGGAAATATTCCATTTTAAATCTCTATGCCTTTTCACAGGCTATACCCATGCCTAGACTGTCCCTGGCTTCCCTACTTCCATCTTTTATAAACTCTGGTTTCCTCCAATGCTCAGTTCGAATATTGCCTCTTATAGGAAGTCTATCATGACCTCCCTATTTGTTCATGCCCTCTCCCTCTCCCATAAAGTTACTTTGTATTTGAAATTTAATTTTCTAAGCATATATCAGTACCTTCCCCAACTGAATAGAGAATAGAAAAGAATAGAATCAAATCTTTGAAAACAAAATTTAAAAAATTATATTTGCATCATTAGTACCTAGCACAGAATTGTGGAAGAGAGAAATTGGGAAGCATGCAAAAGGCAGAAGCAGTGACTGAGTGGTGACCTGTCAGTCAAACTAAAGTTCTGATTTGGAATGTTACTGGGAAAACAGTTGGAGGAAAAAGCCAACTGCTGACTGAACTCTGGTTATTCCTTGTTGCCTTGTATCAGGGAAGGAAGGAGGAGTTTTTTGTCTTTTACCCTTGGAGACAGAAAGGAGTGGTGGTCTCTGGTGATTAAGAAGGCAGAAGAAAAGGACAATAGTCCAGATATCTCTCTGACTTGCTCTGTTGATGAAAGACATTTCTCTCAATTTGAACTCTATCCCAATATCCTCCAAACCTAAGGCTCACTGTAGTGTTAGGGAAATCCCCAACCCTCTTACCTCCATTCTCTATCTTTTCCTGTCTTCCCCAAATAAACCCTTACTTAAGATAAAAGAAGATAAAGAATATTTCATTTGAAATATCATCAACTCACTCTGAGTGATTTAGAAAGAAGAAGGAAGGGGGAGGGCAGCTGAAGAGGCTGAAGAGGGAGGAAGGGAGGGTAGACAAAAAGAAGATAACTGCTTGATCTTTAGTTATCAATCAAATATAGTCCCTTATTATTATTTACAACAGAACCCAGCACACAGTAAATGCTTAATAAATTCAACTTTGTTGAATTGAATCATGACAAATTGGGATTAGGAGAATTGATGGCATAGGAATTTCTACTGGAGTATTTATGGATAAAAGGATTAGGAAGGCTGTTGACCTATAAGTGGCTTGATGACTTGGCCATTTTCCAGCCTAAAATGTATACAGCTGAAAGTACATTCCTTGTCACAAGCAGATCATGGGTTTTGCTTTATTTTCTTATTTTTGAATATATATCACCATTTATTGTAATTCAAGAGTCAGGAATTAAACAGAAAACATTGTTCGAGAAAAAGGAGAAATAGGAAAGGAAAAATACTTTAAAACAGGCTTGATTTCTTTAAAACACTTCATGGTTTTGAAATACTTCTATATCCCCAAAGGAAATGCAAGAATTCAAGTATTTTATGCAGGGGTAGTAATACAAAATCTTCTTGCATGTGTTGCTGTTGTTTAGAAAAACACACTTTAAAATTTCCCACATTCTTTCTGCCTTGGTAAGGCAAACTCATGGACACAAACTAGTTTTCAAGATAATAATGATACTTGCTCCCAAATACGAAATTTCAAGAATTGACCAGTTTATCTTTTGGAGGTAAATAGGAATAATTTGGAATGATCATGGGGAAAACACAAGTCAAGTTGAAGAAATGTGGAGGAGTGGTTTTGTAATGAGTCTTAGGTCTCTTCTCCTTGAATTATCATTGAAATATGTGGATATATGTGGGAGAAGGCATTCACAAGTCTTTGTGTTGTACACACCCACAGACGACATTAGAAGCTGAGAAGAAAGAAATGGCAGTAGACATGATTAGGTCCTGGCTAATATTGCTTCTGTGAATTGTACCACTCTAGAATGTTTTCAGTTTCTTCTCCCTTAAGAAGCACGTTAGATTTCACTGAGTCAGGAAATATCTTGGAAGGCTTATTAATAATAATAATAATGAATATTTACATATGAATAGTTTCTTAAAGTTTATAACACTTTGCATTCTGTACTAATTTGAACCTCTTCAGCTGCCCTCCCCCTTCCTTCTTTCTAAATCACTCAGAGTGAGTTGATGATGTTTCAAATGAAATATTCTTTATCTTCTTTTATCTTAAGTAAGGGTTTATTTGGGGAAGACAGGAAAAGATAGAGAATGGAGGTAAGAGGGTTGGGGATTTCCCTAACACTACAGTGAGCCTTAGGTTTGGAGGATATTGGGATAGAGTCATATTAGGCATTCCTAGCAGAAGTTAGAGTGTATGAAAATTCTTTTTAAGGGAGGGGATATTGGTCTGCGTATGCTGTAAAGCACCCACCAATCTGAAGAACCCAAATCTGCTCTCTTTTCCCAGTAACATGCATTCCTGGGCACAAAGGAGGAAAGGAGTTTTCTCCATTCATTTTCTTTTTTAGACTCTCTTCAGGAGATAGAAAAATGTCTTCTGTCAAAGTTGCCCAGTCAAAGGTAAGCCTTGACTTATTCACAGGTGAAGTGGATAGTGATATTTGTGGGCTGACTTGAAGGATCTTTGTACCCTAAATTTTCTTCCTCAAACAGATATGAACATCCTAGAAATTATGTCATTAGAAATTAACTTTGGCAGTAAGCATTTATTTCCCTCTCTCCAGTCCTTCTCTAAAATGTAAGTGCTCTGGGAAGAGTTGTCAGTAACATATCAAATCTGTGAAACATTAGTATGGATGACTTTATCATATCTTTTTGTTTAATGGCAAGAGGAACCCAGGGTCTCACAATAACATTCCCTGGGGGGATTGTAGGTTGCAGGAGAGATGCTGAAGAGTAGAGAAAGTAAGCATTGAAAAGGCAGGGGAGGAGGGAAGGAGGGTATCCTGAAGGCAATCTTCTATTTCACAATTTTGCCCAAGGCCAGCCCTGGTTGAGCTGGTAAAATGCAGATAGGAGGCAGACATATATTATTCTATAGATTCACCTGTTCTTGGGATTTCTAGGTAAAATAAAAATAAAAAATACCTGAATATACTCCAGATACTGTTTGTTTTTAATAATATAAAATCAATAGTCATAGGACTTATAAAAATACTGAACCTAAACTTAAAAATTATAATTACATTTACATAGCACTAAATATACTTTCATATTCACTATTATATAGCTTACAACACCTTCATGAGGTAAGGAAGTCTCATTCCAATTTTACAGATCAGGGGACTGAAATTCAGAGAAATAAATTGATTTCCCCAAGATCTCATGGACAGTAAATAGTTTAGGAATTAGTTTTTGCAACTCCTAATCCAGTTCATCTACACAGAGAGCACTGCTGGTGGAGGAGATGAGTAGGGGACAAAGATAAAAGAAGATGAACATCTTTGGCTATCTCGGTATTATTTTTGGCAACGAGATTCATGATGTTTATGATATAAGAGGTTTCACTGGCCAAAGACCCATGTTTAATAAAATGTACTCAAGAGCAAACACTGTTCTTTGTCAGAATCTATAATGAGCCTTTTCACTGACATCACTGAATTCCTCTTTGCAACCATGACACCCACAACATCTCCATCAAAACACCAATTAGTGTTCTTTTGAAAAGAACTAAGCCATCCACAGGTAAAAGGAGGGTATTAATAGACGGCACAGAGATTGGTTCAACCAACACATGAGATCCAGTGGAACAGATAAGATTGCTTAGAAACCAAGCAGTAATCTGTCAAGAGTCCCTAATCACTGACATCAGATCATCCAAATGAAGGAAGAGTTACTGAGAGTTATCAGGGACTTGAGTTCCACTAAACCTTGAAAATATTGTCATCATGGCCAAACCCTTTGGCATAAACATAAGATCATAGGATTTAGAACTGGAAGGGACATTAGGGAACATCCAGTCCAAGTCTTTTATTTTACAGATGAGGAAAATGACACCCTGAGAGAAGAAGTATTGGCCCAAGGTCAAAACACAAAGGATACATCCCAGGGATGAACTTCAGAGCCATAACAAGGAATTTTCATTCCTGAAACAAATTCATTCTGGAAGGTTTATATGGTTTGATCATATGATCACTTCTATGCATGATTGAGGAAGACAGCAGACAGAAGTCATTGAAATTGAGAAGGTTTAGGAATGGAGTTGAGATCAGGATGTTTAAATAGGACAGGGGTTAAGATAGAGAAGAAGATGACTGTGATCCAGGTACTGGATTTATTTGGGAGGAGGAAGAGTTATCCATATGTCCTTAGACAATAACAACAACAACAAAGGTCTAGACAGATAGAATGATCTTTAAAGGAGGACAGGCAGTTGCTGAATGAGGGAAATAGAAAGAGGGTCTGAAAGTAGCACTAGGGAACAAGGAGAAAGCAAACTCCTCTGAGCTCCATAGGCCAGGGGATGAGAGAGAAGGAGCAGTTGATCTTAAAGTCTTGATGTTGAGGTGTGTTTGGGGAGTTGACGATGTTTTGGGGTTAAAGCTATGTTTCAGTGAAGAACAGGAAATGGAAGGAAGGCCAGAGGAAAATATCTAGCATGAAGGATTGTTCATTATCAATAAAAGAGATTTCCATTGGGTATGGTGGGAAAGGACAGCAGAGGAAGAGTGAAGGGAAAGGACTAAGGCTGTTTACTAGGGGGCCTACATTAGTTGCCAATTATGCCACCATTGCCACTGGTTCCAGGTGAAACTCCTCTGGCTTTTAAAGCCCTTAGGAATCTTGACTCTAACCAACTTCTTCAGACATTAATGTTACTTTTCTTTCCGTACTCAGTAGTATAGCCAAACCAACCTATTTACTGTGCTTTATAACAGAATTTTCTCTCTAGCTTGCACAGTGGTTAGAGCACCTAACATGGACCAAAGAAGATGAAAGTTCAAATCCTTCCTCAGACACAGTAATTATGTGACCCCAAGCAAATCATTTAACCTCTCTTGGACTCATCCTCATTTGTAAAATTAGGGTAACAATAGCATTTACCTCACAGGATTGTGCTGAGGATCAAATAAGATAATATATGAAACATTTTATAAACCTTAAAGTACTATTTAACTATCATCATTATCTCCCATCTTTCTGTACCTTTGCATCGACTATTCTCCACACTTGGTCATTATAGACTCTTAAATCCCTTGTTTTACCTCAACCTGAAGCCTTTTCTAATCTCCCCAGCAGTTAATGTCTCCCCACAACTCATTTTCTTGTATTTATTCTGTATATATACATATTTTATCTGCTTATCTGCATGTAGTTTATTTATCTTCCCTGTATATAACTTCTTTGTACATAGTTATTTGTATATTGTCTCCCCACTGAATGATGAGTGCCTTGAGAGCAGGAATTATTTTTCTTTGTATTGCCAGCACTTAGCACAGCACTGACACATAGCTGTTGTGTCCAACTCTTTTGTGGTCATATTTGGAGGTTTCTTGGCAAAGATACTAGTGTGATTTACCATTTCTTTCTCCAGTTCATTTTACAGATGAGGAACTGAGGCAAATAGGTAAGTGACTTATCCAGGGACACATAGCCAGTAAGTGTCTGAGACCAGATTTGAACTCAAGAAGATGTTTTCCTGACTCCTGCTTGGCATTCTATCTATTGTACCACCTGACACATACTAGGAATCCAATAAATGTCTATTGACTGGCATGGATTAAGTTCCTTGGGGGCCTAGATTATTTCAGTTTTATCTTTGTGTACTCATAGCCTAGCGCAGTACTTCTATAGTTGGTGATTAATAAATGTGTGTTGATTCAGCGAGTACTACAAGAATGAAGGTCACAGCTTGGAGAAAGACTGAGATCTACATAGAAAGGAGAGAACAGCAGAGAAATGAAAATCATGTCACAGCAGAGTATGGAATGGAATTATTGGATGTAGGCTTCCCCCACATGGGAAAATTAGAGAGAGAAATGAAAAAGAAGGCAATGACTTCATTATTTCCAGAAAAACTTTAGTGTGCCTTGAGGAATGTTCTAACTAGAATCTAAGTAGTGCATGACCAAAATCCTTATGGAAATTGTCAAACTAATGCTTTTAAATGTCTGTTTGAGACAGCTTTTGGCTATTTAGAAGCTACAGTGGTTTAACCTTTCCTGAAATACTTGAATCTATAATTAGCTGGACAGCTGCCCTTAATATTACATTTTAAATTCAAGTCACTTGTCAAGTCTTTACAAATGCCTTTCTCTTCACCCAGCTTATTATTAGGTACTATATAGAGGTAACTGGATCATCTAGCTAGATGGTGTTAGCAATTCTATCCTCATCATAAAGTTACTTGGGATTCTTGGCAATGCCCTTCCCCAAAACTAGGCTTAGAGGATGAGTCTGAGACTTCCACCATGTCAGGAATTCAGTTCCAGAGGAATCTTAGGGAGAAGTTTCAAGCTGCCAAGATGGAGATAAGTGTGAGATAAATCTACCCATCATTACCTCCATCCTTGGGAGAATGGTCCAAGGCAGTCTTACCAATGAAATTGGGTAATTGACCTTATGGGACAGGATTCTCAAATATAGGTCCTTGGGTTAACAGACCTTTGCAAGAAAGGAGAATAAAAGGAGTAATTGGGGTGGCCATCTTCTCTACCTCAGCACTCTGAAAGGTTTCCTTTTCTTCCTTACTTTCTTCTTTTCTACCCATGGACTCATACCTTCCAAGCCCAGAGGCAGCCAGTTAATTCCAATCTCTTCATGTGTATATCTTTATAGTTAGTTGCTGGCTATATCTTTTGCCTTCTTTCCTTGCCTATGTTGCTATCTACTTATCTGTGTATATATTATGTTTTTACAACCTCAGCGTTTACTACTGTGCTTTGCATGTAATCATTACTTAATAAATGTTTATTGGGTAGAATTATTGAATTGAACAGTTTGTGCGAATTCATATAAGCAAAATATCACATGTTTAACTTGTTGGGTTTGGGGGAATAGCTAGCACTCTACCATGGAATCAAATAGAATTTGAGAGTGAGAAGGGTCCTTCTCAGTCATCCAATTCAAAAGGAATCATAACTTTTAATTGTCTTTGAAGACCTTCAAGAAGCAGGAAACCACCACCTCCTCCTCAGCAGTTCATTCAAATTTAGACAACTCTAATTATTATCCCCCTCCCCCCAGCCTAAATTTGCCTTCATGAATCTCACCCAATGGTTCTAAAACTCCCCCCTGGGACTAAGCAATGTAAGTGTAGTCTTGCTTCAACATGATAGCATTTAAATTGAAAATAACTTATTTTTCCTTTAATCTTCTATTTTCTGCATAAAACATCTAATTTTTAAAACTCATCCTCAAATGGCATAGATTCATGGACTTTTACTATTCCATTTACCCTCTGTTAGACACCCTTCACTTTATCAATAATCTTAAACCAGTGTTAGTGAATCTATGGCACATGCACCCTTCTCCCTCTCCACCATGCCTGAAGATATTTTTCACATCATCCACCCCTATGCCCAGAAGCCCAAGGGGAGCACTTCCTCCTTCCCCTGTCTGAGGTAAAGGGGTGACTCACATGTGAAGTAAGGGTGCAGTTTGAGTACTTGGTCTCTAAAAGGTTCAATATCATAGTCTTAACCTATGGATCTCAATATTCTACATGAAATATGATGAGGACAGAATATAGTAGGACTATCACCTACTTATTCTTAGCAAGTATACATTTCTTTGAAAAATTTTTTTAATTTATTTGGCTAAATATTTCCTAATTAAATACAATTTTTAGCATATAAAAATTTTGAGTCCTAAATTCTCTTCTTCCTTTTTATCTCTTCCCTCTTTGAGAACGCAAACAACATATCTATTATACATGTGAAGTCATTCAAAATATATTTTGATATTAGCCTTGTTGTGAAAGAAAACACAAATGAAACAATGAAAATAAAGAAAGTAAAAAAAAGTATGGTGCCTTCTACATTCAAAATTCATGAGTTCTCTCTCTAGAGTGTGTAACATCTTTCATAATGGGTCTCTAGGGATTGTTTTAGATCACTGTTTTGACTAGGGTAGCTGAGTCTTTTACAATTGATCATCATTACAATATTGCTGTTAACTGTATACATTTTCCTGGTTCTATTCATTTAAATTTGCATAAGTTCATATATGTCTTCCCAGGTTTTTCTGAAGCTATCCTTGCTCATCATTTCTTATAGCACAATTAAGCTTCCATCACAATCATATACCAGAGCTTGTTTAGCCCCTGCCCATTTAATAGGCATCCCCTCAATTTCCATCTCTTTGCCACCACAAGAAGATCTGCAATAAACTTTTTTTTGTACAAATAGATCTTTTTCCCTTTTCTTTGTTCTCTTTGGGATACTAACCTTTTAATGGCATTTCTGGACCAAAGGGTTTACACAATTTTATAACCCTTTGGTCATAGTTCCAAGTTGTACTCCAGAATGGTTGGACTAGTTCAACCCCCAGCAGTATATTAGTGTCCCAAATTTTCAACATCCTCACTAGCATTTGCCATTGTCATGTCAGTCAATCTAATATAGGTGAGGTGGTATCTCAACGTTGTTTTAACTTGCATTTCTCTAATCAGTAGTGTTTTAGAATATTTTTAATGTGATTATTGATAACTGATTACTTCTGAAAACTTCCTGTTCATAATCTTTGACCATTTATCGACTAGGAAATGGCTCTTGTTTTTTATAAATTTGACTTAATTTCCTATAGATATGAGAAATAAAGCCTTTATCAGAGAGACTTGTTATAATTTCCCCCTTCAGTTTCCTGTTTCTTTCTTCTAATTTTGACTGCATTAGTTTTGCTTAACTATATCTTTTTTTATGTAACCCAAGATTGCTTTAGATTTTTTTTTTTGCCTGCTGATGCATGTTCATCTTGTCTCCTATCTTCAGCTCACTTTTTTTTTTTTAGAACTCTCATTTCTTATACTTAGGAAGTTTCTTGTGGGTTTTTTTTTTGGTTGTTTTATTTTTTTTATACCCAAGTACAAAACTTATCTTTCTAAATTTTATCTTGTTAGATTCAGCCTAATGTTTGTCAAAATACTCTTAAAACCTGACTTTCTTGTTGACTATGATTTTGTGTCTTCTGAAAATTTAATGAGCCTTTATCCAAGTAATTGATAAAAATGTCAAACATTACAGTGCCACTGGACATGTTTAGTATAGAAAATAGAAGATTCAAAGGGAACATGCTAGCTACCCTCACTTAACTTTTGCTTATCTGTTTCCTCAATGGTAAAATGGGGATAATAATAATAGCACTTATCTCTTAGGATTTTGGTGAGGATCAAAAGAGCTAATATTTGTAAAACAATACCTGGCCAAAATAGATGCCTATGTAAATGCTAGCTTTTATTATAAAGAGCAACATGCAGCAAAGTGGGTCATGTCCTAGGTAGCAGGGAAGAACCTTTATAATCTCTCATTCTAGGAGCTAGAAGTGACTGTCTTGAGGCAAAGGCTTATGGGAATTACATGTAACTGAAAGATCTAGGTGACAAATATGACATGAAAAGAGAGGTCCTTGAAGTGGGCTTTCCCATTCTCAAAAATGGCAATAGTTGGGGCATTAATATATTTCCCACAGAAGCTGATATGAGGTGAGTTCATAGTCAATGCTCCTAAACCCAGATCTTAATGCAGATGCAAAGATTTTGAATTCCTAGGTAACATGAACACAGAATGCGACTCTTAACTTGAGGTCCTTGAAGTTAAAAATATTTTGATAACTATTTCAATATGATTGGTTTCCTTTACAATGCTATATACTCTATGTAATTTGAATGTAATGTTATTTAATTTTATTTTTATTTCTGAATTTTTTCTGTACTCCCTCTCCCCTTCCCTATTGAGAAAATGAAAAATAGGACCCAGTACAAACATACTATGTATTTTGCTATTTACATTCAAGAGAACAGTATTCTGAGAGGGGAGACATAGGCTTCCCAGACTGCCAAGGAGTCCATGACTAAAAATGGTTAAGAACTCTTGAGTTAGGGAAAGATTTCCCATATAGCCCAGCTGTAAGGGACACCTCATGAGTTATTCCAAGTGCGAGAGTTTCAAGTTCAAAATTTTAGGCATCAGAACTTCTAGAAAGGGAAAAAAGATTTTCTAAGCAATGCCTCTTGGAGAAAAAAAGGGCATCACCCACATATTTCCTGAAAAGCATTCAAGTGGAAAAGCAAAGTCAGTGAGTTAGGTATTCAGACAATGTAGGTCCAAAGGTAATCTGCTTGTTTAGCTTCTGTAAAGTATATTTATATCCTGAGAAGGAAAACAAAAAACAAGAAGATAATGGATATCTGGATGATCTCTGTTGAACCCTATTGGAGAGCTAGGGATCCACCAGAATGACAGGATTGCCTAAACAACTGTAAGTACCATTATCATCTGAGGGGAATTTAGGGGCTATTTGAATGCTTTCTTTCTTTCCAATATCTGTTTATGGACTCCTTTGAGTCCTTTGGTGCTCCTGCATTTTCAGTGGGGTAAAAGAGGCCATAATATACATATGTATTGCTACCTCAAGGGACTATATAGGAGTTGGAGTGCTGTTATTCACATCTGGGAAAATTTAAGCAAGAGCCATGTTTGAAGGGTTTTCTGGTTTAATCCCAGGTGAGGGCAAAGAGTCAAATTAAAAGAAATCATCTCCTGGATCAGCTCCTCCTTTGATATCAGACTTAATCTGTGTCAGCTCAGAAGTGTGTGTGTGTGGGGTGGGGTGGGGTGGGGGGAGGAACAAAGAGGGAACCCTGGGGCACAGTGTACTCAGACAATGGTGAGACAATTTTTGTGTAACTAAATTTTAGCTTCTTCAGAGCTTTCTTTATGAAAGAATGAATGAATAGAAAGTCATTTGGTAAGAACTCAGTCCAATGCTGTAATGAGTTTGTGTGTAATCTATGTTTATATATATATATATATATATATATATATGTGCACATATAGAAATCATGGTCTGAAACTTTACAGGATAGAAAGATAGATGGTTATGATCTACATTATTGAAAGGAATATATCCCAACTGAAAAAAATCACAGATCTAGGGGGGGAATAGAATAAATTCATTGTCTCCTCATGGGATTGTGTTGACAGGATTTCATCCCCTCCCCTTCCTGGGTTGCTGACCAGTTCATCAACATTCTTCACATATCAGAGTTGCATCTGTGAACGTCAATAAAAGAGAGTGGGCAGAGCCCACCTGGGTCTGTTGGCACAGAAGCTTGGCCAGAGGAGAGAGGTGAGGAAGAGAGGGATACTTGGAGGATGTGTTACATGTGATCAGAACTTAGAGTAAGGAAGAGACTTTAAATCTATGCTTATCTACCTTTCTATCTCAAGTGATTATTAATAAACCTTATAAAATAATAACTGATAGATATATTGATTTTCAACTGGTAGATGTATTAATTTTAAATATAACAGGATAGTATTTGAAAAAGTAGGCTTAGCAGATACTATTCTAGAAAGATTTTGAATTTAAATTGATGATGAACTCATCTGTTATCTGGGAATCTGCCATGGCAAGTGTAGACATATTCATCCCAAAGGGTTGGTCATAAGGTGAATCATTTTTTTTTTTACAAAGCAACCCAAGGAAGCATTTACTAAAATAAAAAGGGGCATCCATGAAAACAATGCCTGTGTGTGTGTATGTTGAAATCACAGAGTCTATTTTTCATTTTAGTCTTTATCTTGGCAGGTCCTAGTAGAGTAATAGATGAAACTCTAGACCTGGAACCAGGAAGACCGCAGTTCAAATCCTTCTTTATTAACCGTGTGACCTTCGGCAACTCATTTAATACCTTTGTGGTTCATTTCTTCATCTACGAAATAAGGAGATTTGACTCAATGATGTCTAAGATTCAGGTCTAAATTTATTATCCTAGCAGTCCAATGAATTATTATTGATAGTCAATGGGTCCATTTGGTTTGTTGAATTATATTTCTTTGTTATAAGAAAGGAGCCTATTGGATGGTGGTTAGTCATTGTGAAACAATAACAATGTTTAAAAAACATCCACAAACAGGATTAAAAACTTCTCCCTTAATAGGATTTGGAAGTAATAGAAATGTGTGTATATATGTACATATATTCATATGTATATATGCATATATATATTTGTCCACACTGGACAAAGAGTTCCAGCCAGTGACCAATTATTATCCCTTTGGTGAGCATGCAGTGAAGTTGTTTTTTTATCTTATTTTTTCCCCTCCTTTTCTTTCTCCTCTCACCTCCCCCAACCTCACCACTTCCCATCTGTACACAGGAATATACTAATCAGGGAAATATGCACTGGCTGTTTAGTAAAGGGGTCAAATCCATTTGGATGGAATTCCAAACTTGCCATGATAACAATGTCAGGAAGCAAGGTCCTCAAGTTGGCTGCTGCCAGCAACTTTTTAGCAATAGATTGTTGAAAGACTTGGCCCTGGGGTGTGCTGCTTTAGAGTTCTTTGTGCTTGGAATGTTGCAATTGTTTCTGGCACAATGAGGAATCTGTACATCCATAGTGGAGAGACTAAATACAGGACCAGAAGTTAAATTAGAGCTCTTAATTACGAAATGGCTTCATAGTAGTCAGGTACAAAACTCCACAGGTTTGGACTTTCTGGCACTAAGAAGATTTATTTTTTTTCTTTAGTGACCAGTAGTAGTAGAGCAAAAAAAAAGAGGTTCAAATCCCCATCTCTGCCACTTGTGTGACAGTGGGTGTATTATTTTCTGGTCCTGTTTCTCATCTGTAAATAAACAAACAACTAGATATAGAGTAAGTAAATAAATAAATGAAAACATATATACATATGTACAAAAAACATACATAAATGCCTACATGTAACAAATAATTCCTTCCAGATTTAGTTATTACCTTAATCTCTTTTCTTTATATGAGTGACTTAGGCCACTGCTAGTTTGGATTTGGCAGCAATTTCATGGAGTTATTTGTTTGTTTGAATTATTTTTTGTCCCAAGCATCCTGGAATCCAGTTTGTCTCTAACCTTTTCCATCTGGTTAGGTCAATAAGAATGCCAACTATGTGCATGGTACTGTACAAGGTTCTGAGGGGAATATAGAGGTACATAATAATGATGCCTCATTTTATGTAGAGCCAAACTTTCAAAACATTTTACACACAACATCTCTCTCTCTCTCCCTCTCCCTTCCTCCCTCCCCCCCTCTCTCCATATATATATGTGTATATATATACATATAATCTTTACAATGTCAGGGTGAGGTACCAGAGTGTAGCAGAAAGCTCACTTCTGAAATCAGAAAGATCCAAAGAATTCAAATCCTGAGTCAGGCATTTACTAGTTGTATGACCTTGGACAAACCACTTAAACTCTTTCTTTTAATTTTCTCACTGTTAAAAAAAAAAGGATAAGTTGGATTCTATGACTTCTAAAGTCTCATCCGATTCTAAATCTATGATTTTATGATCCTGTGAATCTCAGAAAGGTTAAGCAATTTGCTTGGAGTCACACAGCTGGTCAGAGACAGACTTCAGACATAAGTTGTCCTGACTCCAGTTCTGTCACACTATATATTCCTTCTTCCTGACTGCCTTTTAAAGACAAGGTTTCTGTCCCTCAAATCCAGTGGGGCACCTGAATATATACTATTCATGTATTATTTTTTTCTTTAGTAGTACATGAATAATATTATTCAAATAACACATGAGAGTATGTGAGAAATGCCAACCAACTGTTCTGAAGGTTCCCAGGAAGGAGGGATATTGTGTTCTACAGAGGTCTCTCCTTAGAGAGAAGGATCTTGTTTTGAGATCTGTTTTCTTCCTTAAGTTTTACAATGAAGCACCTTGCTAGATTTTATTACCTGGAGAAGATAGGGCAATTAATGAAGGTTTAGCTATATCTGAAACAAGTGGCTCCTATCATGTGAGCAGTGTGTCCCACATATCTGCAAAAGCAAACATTCTGGGAATATTCCATCTCTCTAGATTATTGTGATAGCTCCCTTTCCCTTCTGTGTGTGGGGTGGGGTAGAAACAGGCTGAGGACTCGGGAGTATATCAAACCATACCATAGATAAGTTAAAAAGATGGTTGATTTGATCAATTTTATATCCATGCAAGCTTTCACAAGGAGATCTTGGGGAGGCTATTTGTATGAGTCATTAACATTTTTGGCATTTTTCTCTAAATCTTAGTTCAGTCAGAGGAGAGAGACAATCAACCAAACCACAGGACGTTGCTATATTAGGTTAATATTTAATTATTGTTATTATCTATTTTGTTTTTTCCTTCAAGCTCCATGATGCCTTTGTGCACAGCTGAAGGAGCCACAAGGAGAGCGTCATCACTGGCAGGGAACATAGTTGACAATAACAGAGCCTTTAAGGAGAGACAAGAGGTGGTTTCCCCCCAAATTTCTCCCTTTCCTTGGACATTGAGAAGATCACTTCCCTTCGGAATGTGTGGGATAGGAAACACATTCCATTCTGTGAGTCTAAAGAAATGCATGAGACAACTGGAGAAGCCAGGTGGGGATGCCGGTGGCCTCCACGACATGATCCAGGAATGAGCACCCAGAACATAGAGGAAAACAAACTGCTATTCAGCTGGGCATGAGTGACTCATGGCTTAGTGTGTGTCTTCAGCCTAAGAGTTGTGTGTATTTGGAAGGCTAATGACCATTTGCCCAGTTAGAAACCCAATCTTCTACAATCTGGCTACTTTGATTTTCCTGCTTAGTGAATTGAAATCAGCATCTTACTGGGAGCCTAAAGCAGATCATCCTCAAGTACATCACCAGATTGGCCCCATTCTGTTCTCTTAAAATTCATAAGAACACTTGGCCCCAGTAGAGTTGTTGTTCTTGCATTTGAGTTGTCTGATCCTTTGTTGACCCCATTTGGGATTTTCTTGGCAAAGATAGAGAACAGTTTGCCATCTTCTTCTTCAGTTTATTTTACAGAAGAGGAAACTGAGGCAATAAGGTTAAGTAATTTATCCAGGGTCACACATTTAGAGTCTAAGGACAGATTTGAACTCAGCAAGATGATTCTTTCTGATTTCAGGCCTGATACTCTCAATATATACTGGTATTTTTAAGACCTTTCAATATTGTTTCTGCTTGTGACTTGTCTGGTATATCAAAAGTGCTGAATTTGGAGCACTGAAATTTGAATCATGGGACTTGAGTTCAGATCTTAGACATTTACTGCCTACATGAGACCTTGGCAACTCACAACCTCCCTAAGCCTCAGTATTCTCTGTTGTAAAATGAGGGAATTAAACTAGATGATAACTTAGGACATTTTCAGCTCTAGAGTTAGATTTAAAAAAAAAATAGTAGTCAATATCCATTTATCTTTCTTCAGGCTTCAATGTTATCTCAATTTTAAGGATAAGAGGTTACCTGAGTCTCCTTAGCACCAGGTTCTTTGCTGGCTCACTGCTTAAATGAGAGAGAGAGAGAGAGAGAAGAGGAAGCGTAGAAGGAAGAGAGTAAGGGAGGGAGGGAAGGAGGGAGATAGGAAGGAAAAACCAAAAAAAAAAGAAAATGAAAAAATGAGAAAGAGGTGGAAGGGAAAGAAGCACTTTTAGTTCAGGCACTGTACTAAGTACTGGAGATACAAATATAAAGTGTTTTTTGTAACTTTGCCACATCCAGAGGAGTGGTGAGTAGACAGGGGCATTTCAGGCAATGGAGTCACAGGGATGAGTGGAATCATTGGGTAACTAGGTGATATGCTCTTTCCATAAAGAATCATGTTGATTTCATTATTTATCTCAGAGCTAGAGATAAAAGAGGGCTGGCAGGAGAGGAAGTGGGGCTGGAATGTGTGTGGGTCACATAGCTTGGAGTCTGAGAGCAGCCCATGTGGTAAGTCTGGGTGGGCTTGCTATGATGAACTTCCCCTATCAGAAGCCCAGGTCACTTTTAAAATTCTACATCATGCTCTTTATTTCTTCTATTATAGAAGACAAGGCTATTGCTAAACTCTGGAGTTTTCAGTTGCAAACAAACAAACAAGTAAATAAATTACCCACCTCTGGTTTTCATCATTTCCTCTTTAGAGCTCTGGCAAGTGTCTCCTCTCATTTGTCCCTTTCTAGTTGACCACATTAATTCCTCTTCCTGCCATCTATGTTTCTAATGGAGCTTGAAATTAACCTGCCATATTTCCCTTCACTCTGTGTGTGTGTGTGTGTGTGTGTGTGTGTGTGTGTGTTTGCATGACCAACTCTGGAAGGATGTTCATTCATAAACAATTTCTGGGGGGCTTCAGAGTGGATGTGAGGGTTAGTGCTGAGCCAGCAGGGAAAAGCTGATGGAAGAAACACTTCTGAGGTGGGCCTATAGAAGCTATTATTTTTTGTCAGTAGTTGAACATGGGTACCCTATGCCAAGAAAATGGACACAGACCTTAGACAAATATGTGTCCAGGCAGGACTTTGCTCTGTTTAAAAGAGACATTCATTTCAGAAAAGAAAGATTCCCCCCCCCCCACTTCAGTCTCATATACTGCTTGTGAATGAGAAGATGCACAGACTCAATTGGTTTATAATGGTGGGATTTCCTCCTAGACAAAAGCAATGTTCATTATATGACAATCAAACTCAGCATGTATTTGCCCACTGCTGGAGAAGATAGGTTATATATTCAACAGCAGTTTGCAGAATCCTTAGTGGAGCTGACTGAAATTTACATGGATTTAACAAAATGAATTTCCACCTTCACTGCAACAAAACTATGTTGTTTTCATTTGGTTCATATTATGCTTCATAGAATTTTTGCTTCATTTACTTTGTAGAATTCAATTACTTTATAGAATAGTATGATTTATTATAATTATCACAAACTATTATTTATTCTTGTCTCTTCTAACATACCAAAACATAGATCTCTGCCCTACCCTACCCTCCTAGTTGTCATACACCACACCACACTACACACACACCTCTTACACATCCAGGGAAAGAAAGGAAGACAGAGAGAGAGAGAGACAGACAGACAGACAGACAGACAGAGAGGGAGAGGAAGAAAGGAAGATTGTACTAGGAAAAACTGTTCACTCAAGAGGCAGCTAAGTGACTCAGTGGAAAGAAAGTCAGACTTGAAAATAGGAGTTCCTGGGGTCAAATACTTCAGATAATTCCTAGCAGTGTGATCTTAGACAAGTCCCTTAAGCAAAATTGCTTAGACATTACTGCTCTTCTACCTTGAAACCAATATTTAGTATCAGTTCTAAGACAGGTGAACATAAAAACAATTTTACTGAAAGAAAATTATTCTGCCTGGCATAGGTGAATTGCCATTGGACTTGGAGTTGATAGATTTGGTTTCAAGTTCCTACTAGGTTATTACCTATGGGCAAGTCACTTAATTTCTCTTCTTGTTCTGTAACATGAATGGGAGAGTTATCTTCAAGCTGTGCAAGAGAGATGTGGAGTCCTTAAACTTCTTATCTCTGACTGGACTTTCTCAATAGCAAAGCCTTCAATGTGCGAAGACTAATCGATTAGTAAACATTTATTAAGCATGTACTATGTGCCAGGCATTGAGCGAGGTGTTAGAGATGTATTGACAAAAACAAAATAGTAACTACACTAAGGAGATTATGTTCTTACTAAAATTTCTTCAGTGTGGGTACCCCCTCAACTGGTACCTCTTACGGTTCTCTAGTCTATGCCTTCCTGAATTGCTGTGCCCCTGTTCCCTCAAATTCAGCTCCCAGTGGCTGACTCTCAGCCAGGTTAATTCTCAAATGACCTGTAAATCTACTCTGAGATCTTACTTGGAACTTTTACCAGGGGCCTTTCTGAAACCTGTGGGAGCTTGTACTTTACTGGCATAGCCTCTGACCAAATGCATCCAGGGTCTCCTCCATGCTGGGCTGATGAAGGTTTTCACTGGCATTTCTGCCCAAAGCAGATGCTTAGTAGATTCTTGTCCAGGTGATTTTAATTTTCTGGGGAATTCTGTCTGTGTGGAATGTACAACAAAACTACCTTATTTCTTCTTTCTTAGAATCATTGCACTTAAATAGAATGGAGCCAGAATTCAGAACTATGTGAATTCTACCACCAGGTGGCACCAGATAATTTCTTTAGAAAATAGCAGTTTGGCAAAGTCTTTGCTGGAGAGCCTTGTTCAGGTGAGATGAAATCTGTGTTCAGTTTCTCTAGGGTAGGAGTTCTCCTTTCAGTGAATCCTCTTCCTTGGTACACTAGGATACAGGTTTGTATTATGTTGACTATCCAGAACCTACACCAACAGCTCAGGGTGCTTTCATTTCCTTGGAGTGCTTTAACCTTGACCTGCAGATACCAAAAAAGGGCTGGACCCAAAGATCTTAAGGGAGTTTCAGACAAGATTCCAATTTAACCCTTCTTGTCTGTTTGAGCTAGATTTTGTGGCACCTGAGTTTGGGGAACCCCAGGGGGCCAGGGGAGAGGAGGCTGACTTCTAGCTCAAGCCTGGCATTCTCAAGAAGGTGCCAGGGTTCAAATACTCAACATGATGCATGTTAGACTTTCTTTTCTTTATGTCTATATCTTGATTTCGTTTCAGGTCCCAAATCTGCGTGAATTTCTTTGTTTGTGTATGGCATTGAAATGTATGTGTGTTTTTTTAAAAAGTATACACCAAATCTCTGTAACAGGTTTATAGCATTTTCAGATTTGCATACAAGTGAAGAAGGTGATAGTCAGAGAAGGTGTGATTCGCTAGGGTCACCATGCTGTGCCACAGGTGAAATTCTAACCCAGCTCTCTCCTCATTCGAAATTCAGCACTCCCTCCCCAACCCCCATCTGTTCCTTGCTGTCTCATATGCAGTAGAGTGCAGTAGAGTTGCTGAGATGGGAGAAAAGAATGTTTTTCAATTTCAGAAGGGGGCGCTAGAGGTAGCTAGGCAGCTGGGTGGTGCAGTGGATAGAGTACTGGCCTGAAGTCAGGGGAAACTCATCTTCCTAAGTTCAAATCTGGCCTCAGATACTTACTAGCTATGGGAGGCTGGGAGGCAAGTCACTTAACCCTGTTTGCTTCAGTTTCCTCACCTGTCAAACAAGCTGGAGAAGGAAATGGTAAACCATTCATGTACCTTTGCGAAGAAAACCCCATGAAAAGTCAGACGTGAATGAACAGCAACAAAGGAGGCACTATGAAACAGTGGGAAAGGTTGTGGCTTTGAAGTCTCAGGTCATGAGTCTGAATCCTGGCTCTACCCTTTACTACCTTTGTGACCTTTGGCAAGTGACTTCACTGCTCAGTTCCTCCCCATTCCAACTCTAAATCAATGATTTGTTAATGATATAATCCTTTCAGCCACCCAAAGAAAATTCGAGGAGAAATAAAACCCTGAGAAATATTGCATGATTTTTGCCATATTAGAATTTTAACAAGAATATTTCCAAATCAACGGATCTGATCTACAAAACGAGTAGAAATAGAACTGAATTAAAGGGAGGGGAATTTGTTAATTATAGGCAAATGAATGTCTTCAAAAGTTAGAGAGATCAATCAAGAAACATTTAAGCACTTATTGTATGTCAAGTACTATGACAGGCCAGATAGAAAGGGAGATAGATCTTGTTTTCAAAAAACTTACTGGGGACAGGGGAAGGAAAGGTCATAAAATAAATTCATAAAGGAAAGAGTTAACAAATGTTTTTTTTTGTAGCTATAGATACCTACTCTGATCTGAGGCAGCCATCTTACCAGTGTAGGCTGCTGTTGGACAAATGAATCAAATTAGTTATTGGTAGTCAATTATGGGTGGAAGGCTTTGGCTCAGAGCACTATACTTTTTCTGAAAATCAATATTTGGAAACAGTTGATTTACTATTGTGTTGCCTTATTAGTAAATCAGAATTTACTGACTCTACATAGTGGTTAAACTGGACAATGGTCACCTCAAGTGCTTTTCATAGTCCATAAAAATAACTGATGGCCTCATCTATCTGAGTATAATTTCAGAATGGGCTAGATTTTTCTCTATTTACCCAGTTACAGTGGCTGTAACTGTACTGTATTCTTTCTTATTTAAGTTCCTTCAATAACTAGTTGTGTGACCTTTGGCAACTCACAACTTCTCTCTTTGCTTTAATTTCTTTATCTATAATGAAGGCATGCCATAAGGTGGGTTGTGAGGAGAAAATGAGCCAGAAGATGTAGAAACATTTTGAGAAGAAGGGGTGGGGGAAGAGGAGGGAATGGGAGAGGGAGAAGAGAGAGGACAGAAAACAGAGAAGGGGAGAAAGGAAAGAAGGAAGAGAGAGAAAGGTGGGGAGACAGAGAAAAGGCAAGAGACAGAGTCAAAGAGACAGAAGAAGAGAGACAAAGAGACTAAGATGGAGAGACAGAGAGGACATAGAACTGATTTTGTGTAACCTTATCTCAGTTTCTGGAGTAAATTGATGTTTGCTCAAAATGAGACTTTTATCTTTGCACTCTAGGAGGGAGCATACATAGTACTTAACAATGAATGATTATAATGGTTATTGTGGTGATGATTAAAATTGTGGCAGGGCTCCATATTGGATAGAGAATAAGATTTTGAAATGAAACTAACCTGAATTTGAGTCTTAACCTCTGATTCAACTTGGCTTATCCAGGACAAGTCAAATAGCCTTTCAGTGCCCCACATAACTATTTAAGACTAGAGGTTGAAACAGCTGCTTCTGTGCCTTGGTAAAGGGAGTTTCCCCACAGGGAATTTCCTACCTTAATGAAATCCTAGTCAGTATATATATATATATACACACACACACACACACACGTTATATAAGTTATATACATATAAGTTAAATAAGTTATACATATACATATATAGGGTAATATATAATTATCATATATAATTAGTAATATATAATAATTACACATAATTATTATATATTACCCTTTATATGTATATGTATAACTTATTTATATTTTTAGAAATTTATATTTATACATAAAGTTTATTTTCATTTTTTAATAAATGGAAATGCTGGTCAAATCCTAATTATTTTGAAGATGATATATATCTCTATAAATATTACTCATCTTCAAAACATATATACACATATAGCAAAAATCTTCAAACACATTCATATACATATACACATATATAAAATACACATCATGTATGTGTATAATATTATATATTATATTAATATATAGGATATAATAAAAAAGAGTATAATATCAACTGCAAAAATCATCTTTTATTCTATTATTAAAGATTATGTGTTGGGAATGGGAGAAAGAAAAAGGAAAAGAACCCAAACTTTTAGAACAATGGAAATAAGAAATTCATCTGAATGTTTTGAAAGTCACCAGAAATTATATTGTTCTTTCTTCATAAAGAAATGGAAGGAAGGAGGTTTTCATTCAATTCTGTCTCTGCCAAACTTTCCCTGATTAATCCTTGAGCATGAATGATGTATCATTTTCGCCTCTTCATGGCTTTTTTGCTCCCAGAATATTTGGGTGTGATCTCTTTCCCTAGCTCTTCATCGATAGCTAGAAATTCTACATATGTGTTTTGAGCTATTCCCTGTACCCTGGATAGAACCTAGAAGTAGTGGTCCATAATCATTGATCAGCCTTTGGTACTGGGTGGATGCTACCATGGTGGCAGAAAGAGAATGGACACTCCCAGCTGGGTTCAGTGATGCACCTGGAATATGGGCATTCAAGTTAGACTTGTAAGCCATGTCCAAAGAGGAAGCTCCCAGACCTGAAGTTCCAGAGTCCAGTGGAAAGCCTCTGTCTATGATAGCATTTCCTAAATGGTTCCATAGAGTATTTGTGTTCCAAAAAAAATGAATAAGTATATGAAAAAATATTAGATACTAGTGGCAAATTTCCACTTAAATATTAAGTATAAAATTTTATTTATATAAAAATTACCTATTACTTAATATTTCAATGGGTCCTGGATATCATCTGTGAAAGTATTCATTATATCAGGGCAAACCACAACTCATCCAAGCTTTTTCATTATGGTTCTTATCTATATTCTCCCATAAACCCTTCATGGAGAACCTGCCCAATGTGTTGGAGGCCTTTGTTTTAATCCTTTAGCATTCTGTGGATATCAGTACAGTACCAGGCTGCCCATCTGTCATTCTTCACTCTTGCCAGATGACCAGCCTTTCTCCTTTTTCAGTCATACATCTCTTTAATGATATTTTTCATGCAACTTTTTGTATTCATTCTATCTTTATTGATGTTCTGTGGCCTATTTACACACTCATCATGTGTCTGTCTCTCTGTTCCCCCTTGGGTGAAGTGTAATTTTGATTCTTTGGAAATCATGATATTTCATGACTTCAGACAATATAGTATTTTGACAAGAAACATTTGATGGAGGGAGAGGGAAAGAGCAGGACCAGTGATTTCATTGACATAGGGAGTTACTGGTGAGGAACTTCCTCCACCAAACACAAATAAGACATCTTTTTTCATCTTATAGTCTTATAATACCTGGAGGGCATTGAGAGGATAAGTGAATTGCCTAGGATCATATACCCAGTATATGTCATCTTTGAGACTTGAACCCGGGTTTTCCTGACTCAGGTCAGCTGTTTATCCTCTAGGCCAGCATCGGTGAATGTTTTTGAGTTCTCATGTCCACCTGGCACTCATGCTAATACTTCATCAATGCTGCTCTAGGCAATGCTGCTTATTTGGAAAAATACTGATGATAAAGAGATGAATCTGTGTTTCAGGGAGAATTTTGGAGGTCATTGAAAATGCTATACAATTGCCCCCAATTCAATCTAGTCCTCTTTCTCCTCTTTCATCTTTTGTCCTATTTCATTGACCATCTTTAGGCTTTGCTCAGGATATTTATGTAAACAAACAGAAAATATGTAACATATGTGTACATGTTATATTTATGACTATGTATACTACACATGCATATATACACATGCATGTGCATGATATGTGCATGTACATATATGTAAGCTAATGATACCAGCTCTATAGGCTGCTCATTCATATCATATATAACATAGATTTGACCATAGATATTCTTTAGCCTCTTGGATTTTCCTGTGTTAATAGAATAAATTTACTGAAGTGAGCAATCATTTTGTCTTTTGGATTCTCATAGATGTCCTCCATCACAGTAAAAGATGTCCTTTTGCAAAGGTCATTATTGGAAGTATACTGTAGCTAACTTACACCCACCATGCATTTCTCCATTATCTTTTGGATAACTCACAATTTTGGAGATTATATTGTTTTAATTCTTTTTTATATGATATGAAAGGAAAGATTTGATTTTCTTGATTTTTGCTTCCCAAGTTCCCTTCCTTCTTCCTTTTGTCATGAGTTGTTTTTTAAGTTCATGGAATTTATTTTCTCCCTTCCCCCTACCACATATCTAAGTGATAATTTTGCTTATTGAAATAGGGAAATCTACAGGATATGTTTTGGGAGGTAGTGTGAAGAGTGGCATATTAAGGTTTAGGCTTGTTGAAATTTGAGACAATAATGAAATATAATGGTGGAGAATTTAGGATCATAAATAATAAGGAGGGGAAGTAGATAATTCAGATCATACAACTTTGGAACACTAATGTGGAAATTTGTTATTATATATAATGGGTAAAAATAAAATCTTTATTTTAAAAAGGATCATAATTAATATACTAATAGATTGAGATTCTAAAATGAACCTCAAAATCATGAGAAAATGGAAGCCCAGAGAAGTTAAGTGATTTGCCAAAGTCTCACAGGCAGTAAGTGTAATCCATTACATAGTTAGTGAAACAGAACCAGAACTTAAGTGTCAGGGCAAGGCTGGAGATGTCAAATATCTATTCATTATGAATTTTGTTAGGCATTGGGAGATAATTAATAGAGTTTGTGCCCTCAAAACAGAGTCAAGTAAGGCAGTGGCATGTAGACAGTTAAATTAAAATTTGTTAAGAAGTTTACAAAATATATTAGATCAGATACAAGAGAAATTTCTCTAGCTGAGGGAACCAAGAAAGATTTTATGTAGTATTCAGCATTTAAGCAGGGTCTTGAAGGATGCAGATTAGGAGGGATTGTGTTTGTAAAGAGCTTGAGGAAGAGGAATGCAGATGGTGGGGTGTTCACCATTGATAGGAGACATGTGTGACAAATTTGAGATTCAGTGAACAAGAAGCAACCCATAAGCCACAGATGGAACAAGTTAAGTTTGCTCCAAGGCCCTGAGTCATAGGAGATCTGTACTGATCTTGGGGAAGGGAGGATGCTAGGAGATATGCTATCTCCTGGAGCATAACTGTTATTGTCCTATGCATATACCATCTGATCAGTAAGGTATTTGGTATAGGAAAGCAGGAATGTCAGTTTTATGTGTGTAATAAATACCTGTGGGACAATAATGTTGATGCCATTGTTTAGAAGCACAAAGGAAATATAATACATGCTTGATCAGGATTAATTTCCGTGGGAGGAGGCTTAGCATCAATGGTCATTGCCACTTCACAAAGGAGAAAAAGTGATTGCAGCCATGAAATCTTATGTCCCCTTTACATGGTACACATGCCTGGAAAACCTTTGGGTGGCAGTCTTATGCCACACTACTCTCCTATACATTCCCTACATTCCAACCAAATTGAATAAATCGCCCTTTCCAGGACATGACTTATATTTTCCTAACTTTGTGCTTTACTTTTATGATCTTTCTCAGGAATGCTTTCCTTTACAATTATTCACCTATTGAAATCCCAACTATGTTTCAAAGCCCAACTCAGAGGCTAGGAACTCCATTATATTTTTCTTGATGTTACCAGCCAGAGGTCTTCTTTCCTTCATCTGAACTGTTTATAATGCTTTGTTTGATCCTCTTACAGGGTATTTACATGATTTTATTGTACTTGACTTGGATCTTTCATTAATTAGCAAAAATCTTGAAGGTAGGAATCAGGTATTATTAATCTTTGATTCTTCAAGAGTTAGTTGCTCTGTATATAGTGATCACTTATAAATATTTGTTGAAAGAACAGATTAGCCAATCAGTAAACATTTATTGAGTATCTAATGTGGGTCAGAAACTTTGCTAGGCATTGGGGATACAAAGGAAAAAAATAAAACAATCTCTGACCTCCAGGAGTTTACATTCTATTGGAGGGAGACAAAATGCACATATATAAATATATATAAAACTTACTCACAGAATGCCTTATTATAGTGATTACCTCGGTGCAATATAATGATTCTTTTGTGGTATATCATTCTTTGTGGCAGCAGGGAGTTTATTTTAGATGAAAAGTTATGACTTCAATTATAATCACTCTGAGCCGTGTTAGGAAAATTTATAACATTTAGAGAGAAACTAGGTTCTCTCTGCCTAAATTTATATTGTGGAGCTTGGGACAATAATAAAATATCATGATGAAGAATTTAAGATCATAAATAATAAAATAAGAGTTTGAGATCTAAAATGGACCTTTAGTTAGTTAACCCTTGGTCTCCATATAGTTGAGGTACAAGTCAGGTTAATGGAAATGCTCTCACAAAAACCATTGGAAATAGGTGTAATTATTATTCTCATTTTGTAGAGGAGGAAATTGAGGCAAACAGAGCTTAACTAATTTGCCTAGGGTCACACACTAGTAGGTATCTGATGACTAGATTTGAACTTGGGGCTTCTTGACTCCAGATCCAATTCTCTATCCATTGTCATCTTGTTGCCTGACTGAACCAAAGGAAGAGATGGTAGTTGAGTTGGGATTTAATGACTGGATCATAGGATAATAGATTTAGGTAAAGAAGGATATTAAAGGTCACTAAGGATATATAAGGATAAGAGACATTGTGGGAAGATGGCAGAATAGGATAGAGGATTGCCTCACCCTCTAGATTTCCAGACAAAAAATTAAAAATAATGGCTCTGAGTGGACTTTAAAGCAACCACAATAATAAAGAATTGGGGAGAAACAAATTGGGAAGAAGTTGTGAGTGTTCGAGGCACCAGTCTAATAATTGAATCAATACACGTTAGGGCCTTTGTAGACAATAACTTCAGCTTTGGGAGTTTCAATCAACTATTTGGGGATTGGGTTGCTAACTGGTAGAAGATTTTGGGGCCTATATATGGAGAAGGAGACAGAGCAAACACACACACACACACACACACACACACACACACACACACCCCAGTGAGTATGGTTAAAGACAGGCAAGAAACCTAGGAGAACAAGTCCTTGATTGAGGCACCAAGACAGAGAGGTAAGAAGATGCTTACAATCCCTGCAGAAACTAAGAGCTAATGGTGTTGCTGGAGACCCTGTAAAATAGAAATTAGAAGAATCAAGAGTTCAAAGACCCTCAAAGAGCTTAAGAAATAACAATAATAAAACTGAACCCTGATATGTTAACCACACACATAGGGAGAAATGTCCAACAATAGCATGATAGTTAATAATTTAAAAATAACTTACTGAAAAAAATAATAAAAAATGAGTACATGAAAGAGAAAGAACCCAAGATAGCTTAGAAAGAAGGAAAATCAGGGGTTGAATTCAGAAGGCAGTGATATTAAAACACTCATTTTCAAAATTTCAAAGAAAAAGAAAATGGACCCAAGACCCCCCTCCAAAGTTTTTGGAATTGCTTAAAAATAACTTTAAAAATCAAACGAGATATATTTTTGGGGGGGAGGGGTGGGAGAATTAGAAGAAGAAAAGAAAGGAATGCAAGAAAATGAAGAAATTTATTAAAGTAAAGTAAGTCAATCCCCAAACTCCCCAAACAAAGTAAGTCACTAAAGATTAGAACTATGTATGGGGAAGCTGACAACTTTTTAAGACAACCAGAAATAATAAAACTAAATTTAAAAAGTGAAAAAAATAGAAGAGAATATGAAACATCTTATTACAAAAGCAACTCATCTGGAAAACAGATCAAGGTGAGACAATAAAGGATTTTTGGACTACCTGAAAGTTACGATCAAAACAAGAGTTTAGGAAGTATCTTTCAAGAAACTAATAAGAAAAATTTCTCTGAAGTTTTGGAACTAGAAGATAAAGAACTTGAAAGAATCCATTGAACACCACCTGTAAGAGATCCTAAAAGGAAATCCACAGCAATATTATAGCTGAGTACTGTAACTCCCAAGGTTAAGGAGAAAATACTATATACAACTAGAAAGAAACAACTTAAATACTATGGAACTACAGTCAGGTTAACACAAGATTTATCAACTTCCATACTAAAACAATTAAGTGCATGGAATAAAATACAATACTTTGAAGAGCAAAGGATCTGGATTTACAAGAATTACCTACCCAGCAAAGCTGAATATAATTATGCAAGGAAAAAAAGGATGTTTAATGATGTAAAAGGCTTTCAGATATTCTTGAAGAAAAGACCAGAACTGAATGGAAAATTTTATTTACAAGAATGACAAGAAACAAAAGAAGATAAATATGAAAGATCAATTTTAAAAGATATAGTAAGGTCAAACTGTTTACTTCACACATTGGAAAATGGTGTATATAAACCTTAAGAATGATATCATTAATTGGGTAGTCTGAAAGAGCATACACAGATAGAAATTTCAAAAGTGAGTTTAATATAATGGAATGAGTCAAATGATAAAATAAATTTGGATAAGGATTGATAAAATGGAATAATTATCTCATATAAAAGGGACATGAATAAAAACATGCTATAGTAAAGGGAAGGAGGGTATGAGGGCTGATAATTCAAGTACCTTATTTTCATCAAGTTTGGGTTAAAGAAGAAATAATACATATAAAAAGGTAAATTTTTTTCTTAACTTATAAGGAGATAGGTAGACGAGAGATAAAGATAAAAGAGGGTCTTTTAGAAAGGTGTATAGATTCAGAAAAAACAGGGCAAGGGGATAAGATGAGGGAAAGAATATTAGAGGAAGAATATTAGAGGATAAGAGAGGAAGAAATAGAGGTCATCCAAACTAATAAATATAAAATAAATGCATCCAAGATTAAAAGGAAAGCAGAACAGTTGAGTGTGTGTGTGTGATTTTATAGACTATTTCTCAGATAAAGATCTCATATCTAAAATATGAGATATGAGTTTTTCAGATAAAGTTCTCATCCAAAATAAATAACTTTGTCAAATTCATAAGAATGTGAGCCATTCCCCAGTTAAGTGGTCAAAAGATAGCTATAGAAAGTTTTGGATGAAGACATCAAAGCTATATATAAGTATATGAAAAAAATTCTCTAGATCATTATGATTAGAGAAATTCAAATCAAAACATCTCGTACATCTCAGACTGGCTGAAGTGATAAAAAGGCAAAATGACTAGTTTTGGAAGGGATACCAGTGCACTGTTAGTGAATCTATATCCAAAGAGTTATAAAACTGTGTTTATCTTTTGACCCAGTAATACCCCTATTAGGTTCATTTCCTAAGATGATAAGGGGAAAAGGAAAATAACTTTTTTGTTTTAAAATATTTATAACAGCTCTCTTTGTGGTGGAAAACAACTGGAAATTGAAGAGATGCCCATGAAATGGAGAATGGTTAAATAAGTTGTGGAATATGATTGTGATAGAATACTACCACACTGTAAGAAACAATAAGTTAATTAAAAAAAACAACAACATGGAAACAGGGCAGCAAAGTAGGATAGAGTGTCAGTCCTGGAGTTGGGAGAATTTAAAATCTAGTTTAGAAGCTTTCTAGCTGTGTGACTCTGGGAAAGTTACTTAACCAATTGCTTGGATCCTTACAACTCTTCAGCCTTAGAATTGTTATCAATCCTCTCACAGAAAGTAAGGGTTTATAAAAGTGGAAAGACCTACATGAAATTATGAAGAATGAAACAAGTAGAACCAAGAGCACAGTTATATACAGCAACAGAAATATTGTTTGAAGAATGAATTGTCTATGTCCACTTCCAAAGAAAGAAATGACATAATATAAACACAGCAAGACTTGGTTTTATATAAACATACATATTTTTGTTAAAAAAGGTTTCTCTAGTATGGTGAAAGAAGGGAGGGTGAGTGATACCTGGGAATTCTGATGTAACAAACAAACAAACACATTAATGAAAAAGATAATGATCATTGAGTTTAATCACTTCATTTTATAGATGAGGAAGGAAACAGAGTCTAAGAAAAAGGGCATGGTCAAGTGGCAATAGGAATTTCAGTTTGGCTGAACAAATGAAGTATGAAAAGTGATAAAACATGAAGTAAGAATGGAAAAGTGAAGGAGCAGCAGATTTTGGAAGATCTTAAATTTCAGGTAAAAATAGTTTGAAATTTGCTCAGTAAGCAATAGTAAGCTATTGAAAATTTTATGACTAGATCTTCACATAATGAAAATATTTTTGATTGTAGAATGACAATGGAACTGGAGGGCGAAGGGAGTAGATATGATGGGAACATTCATTAGGAAGCTTTACAAGAGTCTATACATGTGGCAATGAGAAGACAGTGATTAAGGAAATAGAGAGAAAGGGAATTTTGTTGGCTTATCCCAAAGAGATTTAAAATAATGCTATCTGGATTCAAATCCCATGTTCAATTTGAATCCAAATCCCATGATTGTAAATCCATTGCCTTTCCCACAGCATCATGACCCTTTGTCAATCTCATCCAATTTTACTTTCCTACTTAATTGTCTTAATGACTTCATTCTACTTTGCCTCTGCTGTCCTGCCTAGTTTCAACCCTCCCAGGATAAGCTTATCATTTCTAAACTCACTACCATGCTCAAGACTTGATTTATATCATCTGGCTCATCTCCCTTTCCCCTCTGATTAAAGGGCAAAATGCCAAACTCTTCCCAGTGCCTTTCATTATAGAGGGCAAAAATGTAACTCAATTCACTCCACTTTGTGTCTTCTGCCTTGCTTGGTTTTGTGGAAAGGAAACAAGAACAATTTCTGAACTTGCTGCCACTGTGTTGGAACAAATGACAGTGGGAATATCCATAGAGAAGAAATTGACAAGACTGACAATTGGTGGGGGAAGGGGCAACTGGGAGTGGCAGTGGGTCTTGTGACTAGAGCACTTCCTTCCTGGCATAGGTAGGGCAAGGAGCTTTTTCTTCAGAGTCTGGATAGAGGTGCCTCTATTTGCTTCAGCCTGAAGAGATGGGCCTAATCAGCTCTGAAAGTAAGAACTGTTCTTGTTGCTTGCTGTTTACTGCTAAGATTTTGGAATTCACAAAGCTAGCGCAGATATAGTGTAGATGGGAGTTGGAGAAATCCTCCAATAGCCTGTGAGGCCTGATCTCAGCTCCAAAGCTGAGAAAGACTCCAACCTTATTTAGGGACATCCTTCTTCCCTTTTCCCTAATACCTCTCCAATCTGAACTGGTTATTACATTTTATCTTATTTGAATACAGCAGTCAGATAAGTGGACTATCTTTTTTGGAACATAGAAGGAGGTGAACCTCAGTTGAATCATCAAATTACAAATGGTCCTTATCGGACCCTTGCTGGGTGACCAAGATTTGTGGAAAGGCTTGTCTCTCAGGAGGGTCCATGTTTAGCCTGCTCTGGGGCAACTTTGGCAGCAATCCAGCGAGAAGACATCCCCACAGGCTATCATAAGTGGCTCACTTCTCGGACACCCCATTTTGGTCATTTTGCCTCTCAGCAGAGTGCATCTCTCTACTTTGACTCTTTGGTAGCCATTCCCTCTCTCCCTTCAACTCCTCCATACCTTGCTACAAACCTTTCGTTATCTCCTGTTTTTTCAATCCCCTCATCTTTCCCTATACATATTACAATTTTGACTCCACAAAAAAGTGCCCCCCTCACCTGCATACTCCTATGAATCCTGTTGGCTCTTCTCCCTCCCCATTCTCCCCTGCTTTTCTGCCTCTTTTTATGTGTTTTCTTTCCTTTGGAATGCAAGCTCCTTGAGAGCAGGGACTGTTTTTTGATTCCTTTGAGAGCCAAGCCAGTAGTCTTTCAGAGGGGAGGGTCCTTTTGTCCAAGTGTGATGATTCAGTTGAATAATGGATGAGAGGCACTGCATGCTCAATCCTACCTGCGTAGGCATCACACTGTGCTTTGCCATGGCACGAGGTTTGTTTATTATATAGGTTCAGTAAGTACATACTTTTCTGGCACACAATCAATTTTCTACATACATTTCTATAAAACCTAACAACAGATGCAAAGCTTAAGGAGATAGTCAATGAAACATTGTTGCTATGACAGAAATAGATGAATGACATAAACAGAGTGATCTGGAGGTTAGCTCTCCCTGACCTATGGGATGACCGGTTAGGAGAATCATTGTTACTTTTGGTCAGCTTTCACAATCAATCACAATTACTTAGGAGGTAGGTAACAAAACATTTCATAGCTAGATACAGGATTAGAGGGTAATTTAATTACAGACCAGATTTGGGGCTTTCCTCAATTTACAAGTTTCATTTTTCTTCTTATTTTAAAGCACCTGGCAATGTTGCCTGGTTTTTGTCAACAAACATATTCAGTGGAGTGTGTCCTGTAGATCTGGGCTTGAAGGTGATTGATGTTCTTGGCTTGCCTGGCTTGTAATGGTAGTGAATGTAACTCTGTGGAGAGAGAAAGGAGGGGGGTAATGGTAATGACCTTTAGGTTTTAATTCTGTGAATGTAATCTTTTAGGGTAATAATCTGGGGGGATTAAGGTGGGGATGTGTGTTAACACTATAAGTACTTGCCCTCATATTATTTTTCCTATATTGGGGAGAGAACAATAGTTATGACACTTCCATTAGTAGGGGAAGTTAGAGAAAGAAGTCAGACAGAGAGGGTACCTTATTTTTCCAGAATGTCACTTTGTAACTCTGGAACTCACATGTGACCATGTCAGACAGCATGGGATTGATGGCTCCCCACATTATTCATTTTATTTTCTAGCACTTAACACAGTAACTGGCACACAGTAAGTGCTTAATAAATATTTATTGGATTGGATTCCCAAGTCCATATAATTTTCATAGCTCAAGATGGATACCTTTGATTTCCTATAGCATATCTCTATTCTAGATATCCCATCCACATTTCTAGTTGAGCTCATTTACTTTTCTCTCTAAACCTGTTGACACTTATGATTTCAATATTTCTGGTAAATGTACTGATCAGGCCCACATATGTGAAACTTTAGTTTTATCTATAATTCTTCCCTCTCCCTCAAGTCTCATAGCCAAATGATTACCAAGTTCTAAAGCCTGATGCTGGATTTTGAGTCAGAAAGAGACTTAAAACGTTCAGTTGTATATGACTCTTCATGACCCCATTTGAGATTTTCTGGGCCAAGATACTGGAGTGGTTTGCCCACTTTTTTTCTCCAGCTTATTTTACAGATGAGGAAAATGAGACAAACAGGATTAAGTTACTTGCTCATGGTTACATAGCTAGTAAGTATCTGAGACCAGCCTTGAATTCACAAAAGATGGATCTTCCTGATTCTAGACTCTACACTATCCAGTATGCCACCTAGCCTGAGTTCAAATCTTGACTTTGCCATTTATACCTTGTGTGACCTTGGGCAAAATCATTCCTCTAAACCTCATTTTTCACACCTGAAAAAGGGAGTACTGTGCTAGATGAATTTTCTAGTCTTCTTTAGTCCAGGTCTATAAATACCCCTCCAAAATAGTTCTAATATCTTTCCCTTCCTGTCTATTTTCATTGCTGTCTATACCCCAAACTAATTCATTGAAAGGCAAAGTCCAGATTGATTAGAAAAATCTATAAGAAGCTCCTGAAAACTTTAACTAGCTTTTACATTGGTGTCCCAGGTGGATTTCTTAGACAGTGCCTATTAACAGCCAATGTCAGAGTGAGCAGGGAATGAGTTCTTAAGTGACTAGAGAATTTACTGACTGCCCACCCATCTGCTGGGTCTGGACATCACCAGAACAACTTTGAAAAAAGTGAATGATATTATGGCCATATAATTTCTCTGGGATCTTAGTTCTAATACCCTCAGAAAGGCTATTCCCTATTCATTCCCCCTTAGTGGCTTTACAGAAAAAATCTCAGATTGTCAAGTTGACTCAGAGATTGTCAGGCAATGGGTAGATGTGATGGTGGAGATTGTGGTGATGAGACCCAGAGAGGAGATAATTATATGATAGTTATGAAGGATGGAAGAAAGCATCTAGAGAACAGGAAGTAGCAAACGAATGAGTAAAAAGGAAGAAGAAAAAGGAAGAAAGGGGGATGATTATAGATTCTTTTCTCAGAACAGCCTTGCTTTCGGTAGTCACCTCTGTAGAGATAAGTCAAATGAAGACAAGCAGAAGAGAGAGGATATGTAGATCAATTTTGAAGATGGACATAGGAAAATAGGTACCCCTTGGTTGCTATTCTAAGAGCAGGGAATTAAAGGGGACTCTAAGGCCTTAACAAAAGAATGCTATATAGTTATTTGAATTTATAGGTTCAGCTAACTGGTACAGTGGATAGACCACTGAGTATGGAGTCAGGAAAACCTGGCCATTTCCTTCTACAGCTCATTTTACAGATAAGGAAACTGAGGCAAATAGTTTTAGTGACTTGCCAAGAGTATCTAAGATTATATTTGAAATCAAGTCTTCCTGACTCCAGGTTCAGTGATCTAACCACTGAGAAACCTAGCTGCCTACCCAGCACATAGTAGGGTCTTAAATTTTTTTTAAAACCTTTATCTTCTGTCTTAGAATGAATACTAAGTATTGGTTCCAAGGCTGAAGAATGGTAAGAGATAGGCAATTGAGGTTAAGTAACACATAGCTAGAAGTATCTAAGGTCAGATTGGAACCCAGAGCCTCCTCTCTCTATATCTGGGTCTCAATCCACTGAGTCACCTAGCTGCTTTGACTTAATAAATATTTTCCCTTTCTCCTTCCTAAATTTTTTCAGAAATTATTCATCAATAATTAAAAATAAAAGGACTTTTCATTTTAAATGAAATAACTCTCCAGTTGAGAGGTGTTCCCTCACCTTTTATGCTTTCTTATCTCCTTCTCCCTCTGCCAGACTAATATTCCTTAGAATAGTGGTAATGTGGGACAGACTATAATGAACAAAAAGGGCTAACTATAGGTTAAGAATGACCTGTGTTTAAACCTTGCCTTTAACACATACTAGATGTGTGACCTTGACCAAGTCATTTGACTTTTTTGTTACCACAGAAAAACTCCTAAGACAAGCTGAAGAATTGCCTGTCTTCTCAAATGGAGGAAATTTGCATCCTGGGAGTTCCCAGCACTGATGAAATCAGAACCTTCACCCACACCCAGACCCTCACACCAGTCTGGCAGTGAAATGAAGAATGAATTAGAGGAGAAAGAATAGAGATGGGAAGACCTATAAGATGCCTATTACATAATCATCAAAAGCTATGAAAGAAGTGCAGGTTGGTGATGATAAGAGATGGTAGCCTGGAGCTGTTAGGGAAGTTTCTGGATCTGTACTCCCAAATCAATCCTTTGTAATAATTAAGAACTATAACACTATATATCACTCACAACCATAACAAGGATTCTGGCTAGTTTTAATTATCTTGGGGAAGTCCTACTTCTTCCCAGCATTCTTAGGAGAGAAGAAGAGAAAGAGAATGAAGAAAGGAAAGACAAAGGTTCCTCTAGTTCATCCATCTCCTGGCTGTGTCTCACCTGAGGGTGAGGCATTGAAGCTAATTGAACTGGAGACTAATGATCTCTTAGTGAACTATCCGAAACTGTGGTGGTGAATCTATGACACACATATCAAAGAAGGGATATGTGCCATTGCCTGCCAGAGTTTGTTACAAGAAAGCCAGAGGGATTTGGGATGGAGCTGTTCCTCTCCCTTTCTCCATGCATCTGAGGACATTCCTCACTTCCCCCACCCCTCTGCTGAGTAGTCCAATGAGAACACTTCCTCTCTCCCCTGTCTGGGGTAAGGCAGGGAGGTGGGGCAGGGCACTTGGTCTCTAAGGGATGATGGGCATGGCACATGGTCTCTAAAAGGTTTGTCATCACTGACCCAAGCCATTACAGTTTAGCAAGAGTTTTCTGTTTCACATGCCTTCCCATACCTTGAAATGACACGTTGACAACAATATGATAGATGTGTGGTTACTTACAAAGACTTCTTTTCTTTATAGAGGTGAAAGAATGTTTTCCTTTTAATCTGCCTATGTCAACATTGTAACAAACACTTAATGCAAGGTTGGAGTGGGGATAGTTTGATTGGTTTGCTCTACAAGGTGGTATCCTAAATAGAGGACTGGAGATGGGGATAAAAAAGACCTGAGTTCAAATATGGCCTCAGACACTTACAGTTGTGACACCCTGGGCAAGTCATGTAACCTCGGTTTGCCTCAGTTTCTTCATCTGTAAAATGGGAATAATAATAGCACCTTCCTTAAAAAGTTATTGAGAGGATCAAATGAAGTGATATTTGTAAAAAGTGCTTACCATAGAACTTGGCAAATAGTAGGCACTCTGTAAATGCTCATACTCTTCCCTTCACCCAATCAACAAAGAAAAGAGAGGAATTTAATGAACTTTAATTGAGGACCCGGAATGACTAACCACAACCACTGCTTTTGAATTTACATCACAATAGATGCCCCACCAGGATAATATAGCATCTACTTGGATGTAGATGTGAGACTTAAATTAGGAGATATTTATAAAACCACTTTAGCACAGTGATTGGCACTTAGAAATACTATACAAATGCTAGCTGAGCTGTTGTTATTTTTATTATTCATGTATGTATTTACATGCAAATATATGAATGGTTACTTGGCTACATATAATATACATAGCACACACATATACATGCATGCGTAGATGTATATATATACATACATTTTAATAGATGGTACAAGTAAACAAAGATGATCTTCCTTTCAATTTAAATCAACAAGCTTTCATTAAATATTTACTATGTACCAGCAGGGTGGTATCACAGACAGGGCACCAGGTCCAGAGTCAGGAAGACTCATCTTCCTATAGTTCAAATCTCAGATACTAGATGGGTGACCCTAGGTAGGTCACTTAGTCTTGTTTGCCTCAATTTCCTGCTGTGTCAAATGAGCCAGAGAAGGAAATGGTAAATCACTTTAGGATCTTTGCCAAGAAAAAACCCAAAACAATGTCACAAAGAGTTGGACATAATTGAAAAGCAACTGGATAGCAATACCCTTCAGAAGGTATTAGTCTTCAGATCAGGCATACACAAACTAAATAAGATTAAACAATCCTTACCTTAAGGCCTTACACTCTACTGAGCAAATACAAGTCCATAGGTAAGTAAATACAGTTTTATTTTAAAGCATTTTAAAGGGGAAGGAGAACACTACCAACTTGATTGAAGGTGGTGGGTGGAGATGGAGAATCAGCCAAGATCTATAGAAAGTGGTACTTGAATGGAGCCTTGGAGGGAAATAGGGATTACCACCAAGGGAAAAGAAAAGGAAGAGAGTCCCAGGGATGAGAAGAAAGCCTGTGCAAATATATGAATGTTGTGCAATGGGAATGGCAAGGGAGACACTTTAAGTGGCATATAGATTATGTGATGGAAAGTAATGTGGAAACATTCTAGAAGATAGGCTGAATCCAGATTGGGCTTTAAATTCAAAGCAGAAGAGTTTATGTTGTATCCGAAAAACAGTAGGTAGGCCACTGACATTTCTTGAGCAGGGGGATGACATGGTTATACCTGGAAGAGCAATTTTGCAACTACATAGAAGGTGGAATAGGAAGAAAAGGAACCGGAAGCAGGGTAGCCAAACTGGATTCTGTTGTAAGAGGAGATGAAGACCTAAACTAATAAGGTGATTATATTAGTAGAGAGCTTGTGCTTGTTATGCATTAATCAAAGGGTATTTTTGGAAAAACTTGTGCAGAGTCCTTTTCTAAACAATTTGGAGAAATAAAAGGAACAAAAAAATAAAAAAGTCCTGAAATGGAATAGCTTAGTCGGGAAAGGCAAACCTATGCATAAAACAACAAGAGAATAATTATGAAACAACATGTAAGAAAGTGATTGAAAAATTTAAAAAAATGTTAACTCTTACTTCTCCATCACCTGTGTTTTCACTGAATCCCTCTTCTCCCCTCCCAGAGAGACATCCCTTGGGACCAAACTAAGCAAGTTCATTTTAACAAAATAGAACTAATAAATGTTAAATGCCACAAGGAAATGGAGAGTTCTTCAGGGAAGGCTTTTGGCCAGGGAATCTGCATAATCTGTTACTGTAGCCTTCAATTCTGTGTGTTCTGAAAACCTAGAGAGAATTGTATAACCTTCAGCACCTCAATTTGTCTCTCTTTAAACTTGGAGGAAAATCATGATGGCTACCAAATGAAGCTTCCAAAGGCTTCAAGGCTTCTGATTGGAGAGGAACCAGATAAATGCAAGTTCTCTTGTATTTAATAATTGCCATACTAAAGAAATCTCAGTGTATCTCTTCCCTTTTGTTCTCATGTCATTTGTGACACCTTACCAGCCCCATTGAAATTGTCCCTGGATTTTTCCTATTATCTCATTCAGGTTTGGTTATTTTTAAACACCTTTATTTTGGTTTCACTGTTCTTCCTCCATCTCACCTTAGCTGCGATTTTAGCAATTTTCCTATAAATGCCCAGTGCTGGGTTCTCACTGTGAAGCCTGTGCATGAGAATGGAGTTGGGGGGAGTGTGTGTGTGGGGGGTGAGGTAGTGGAGAAGAAAGAAAAGAAGGAGGAAGAGAAAGAATGACTGCTGGATAGAAAACCAGCAGAGGTGTTTTGAGTCTGATACTACAAGTGCTATTAGCAAGGTAAGAGGTTAGTTGAAAGTAGGAGGGAGCAAGCTCAATGAAAATGTCAGCTTTGGTGTGTGTGTGTGTGTGTGTGTGTGTGTGTGTGTGAGAGAGAGAGAGAGAGAGAGAGAGAGAGAGAGAGAGAGAGAGAGAGAGAGAGAGGTTTGCTAGGGTGGCTTGCTGGTGCTACTGCTGAGTGTATTTGCCATTTATGGGATTTGAGAGTGAGGTTCTTGAAATGACAGGCTAATAAAAACAAGTGATGGGTGACTAATATTTTTCACTGACTCAGTTCTTTGTTTGCTGCTAGCTATTCTTGTATACCCTTTTCCCATCCTCAGCAATGACATCTTGCTATATACCCAGGACAAGTGCTGCTTCAGCTTTGGACCAAGACACTGGAGAAAGGATGGGCGCCGTGATCTTGAGGAAATATATCTTCGACTGAAAGGAGCAATGGAACGTTTGCCAGGGAAAAATTCTCTGAGCTGTGTATTAAGCAGCCTGACATGCTGAGGTTTGGCATCTTCCCCCAGATTTGGACTCTTAATAAAATGAGCCATTACGTAGTCAGGACCATTTGTGATGACTTGGGCATTTGTATGTCATGGTCAGAATAGGTCAGCAAATGGGGTGGTGGTACCCGGGACTCAGAGGGTGCAAATACAAAAGGATATATTTTCTTTAGCCATTCTAAGGGGAATATATTCGTTTTTCCATTTGTGCACAGTTATTTCTTTAACAGCCTGGACAGAGCTGTTAAGCTATTGAATCAGACAACATAGATTTATTGAATGTCTGTTATGGACAAGTCAGTTGCTCCTTAGTGGTTCTGCAGAGAGAGAAAACTATTCACCTTAAAGATGAATGTAATGTTCACACTGCTGGCAGCCACACACCTAAGGGCAAGCTGGCTTCCTATATACTCTTCTCTGTCTGTCTGTCTGTCTCTCTCTCCCTCCTTTTCTCTCTTTCTCTCCCTCCCTCCTTCCCTTCCTTTCTCCCTCTCTCCCTTTCTCCCTCTATCTTCCCCTCTCCTCCTCCTTCTCTCTCCATCCTTTCCCCCCATTTTATTAAAACACTAACAAACAACTAAACATGTTTAGTGATTATTTTCCTTTACAAATCATTCCCTGCATCCTTCCAATGAATCATCTTCTACTACAAAGAATAAAAGAGAAAAAACCAAGCCTATGAACACATGAAAAAAGGCTGGCATTTTAAGAAATATTCCATACCCTTGGTACTCCCACCTCTGAAAAAACAAGGGTGAACAGATGATGCCTTTCATATCTCTGCCTTCCTTAGGGGATTATTTACATTTAAATTGATTGATTTTAACCCATGGAGTATCATAAAACTGTTCCACTTCTACCCTCTGAGTCTCCATCAGAATTCTTTGTCCATTCATTCTCATTTCTGCTTATGATAATTTGACATTGTGGATATAGAGAACTCTCTTCAGATCCAGGAAGTCTCGAGTTCAAATCTCACCTCTATTACCAACCAATTGACCTTTCAGAGATCTAGAAAACTCTTCAAGATAAAAGTTACAGAAAAGGTACTACTCTGCATTGCTAGAGGGCATTTTCTATATGGATGCAATCACAAATCTAGCTCCAGATAGTGGGCAGTGTGTTGTCTATTCCTTTGCTTTTGCTTTTTTCACTTAATTAATAAAAAGTCTTTCCAGATTTCTTCCCTTTCCTCATACTTATTAATACATTATGGCATTCCATTATTGTGCCATAATTTATTTATCCATTTCCCTGATTCTGAATGCTTAGGTTGTTTCCAATTTTTTGCAATTATAAGCAATACCGCTACTGAAACCTTTGAACAAACATTCTTTTTTCTTCTTTTTGATTGGGCTATTCATTTACAGATGTTGTTCTTTCTTAAAACAGGGCACAACTCAAATATTTATCTGCACCATGTAATGCATTCTTTTTTCCCCCATTAAAATAAGTTTATTTAGTCAATTTAGGACATTATTCCTTGGTTACAATAATCACATTATTTCCATCCCTCCCCTCCACCCACTCTTCCCACAGCCAACATTGGGTATTACTTGTGTCCTTGATCAGAACCTATTTCCATGTTGTTGTTTACACTAGGATGTTCATTTAGAGTCTACATCCCCAACCATATCCCTTTGACCCATGTATTCAAGCAGTTGTTTTTCTTCAGTGTTTTTACTCCCACTGTGTTTCCTCTGGATGTGGATAGTGGTTTTTCTTGTAGGTTCCTCCTAGTTGTTCAGGATCACTGCATTGCCACTAATGGAGAAGTCCATTACATTCGATTGTACCACAGTGTATCAGACTCTGTGTACAATGTTTTCCTTGTTCTGCTCCTCTCACTCTGCATCACTTCCTGGAGGTTGTTCCAGTTCACATGGAATTCTTCCACTTTATTATTCTTTTGAGCACAATAGTATTCCATCACCAACATATACCACAATTTGTTCAGCCATTCCCCAATTGAAGGGCATCCCCTCATTTTCCAATTTTTGGCCACCACAAAGAGCGCAGCTATGAAGATTCTTGTACATGTCTTTTTCCTTATTATTTCTTTGGGGTACAAACCCAGCAGTGCTATGGCTGGATCAAAGGGCAGATAGTCTTTTATCGCCCTTTGGGCATAGTTCCAAATTGCCCTCCAGAATGCTTGGATCAATTCATAGCTCCACCAGCAATGAATTAATGTCCCAACTTTGCCACATCCCCTCCAGCATTCGTTACTTTCCTTTGCTGTCATGTTAGCTAATCTGCTAGGTGTGAGGTGATACCTCAGTGTTGTTTTGATTTTCATTTCTCTGATTATAAGAGATTTAGAGCATTTTTTCATGTGCTTAAATAATAGTTTTGATTTCTTTGGCTGAAAACTGCCTGTTCATGTCCCTTGTCCATTTATCAATTGGAAAATGGCTTGATTTTTTTGTACAACTGGTTTAACTCTTTATAAATTTGATTAATTAGACCTTTATCAGAGGTTTTTGTAATGAAGATTGTTTCCCAATTTGTTGCTTCCCTTCTAATTTTGGATGCATTAGTTTTGTTTGTACAAAACCTTTTTAATTTCATGTAATGCATTCTTAAAAGCTCTCAGTGCTAGATGGAGTTGGGGAAGGAAGGATCACTATCATGGAGAAATATAAACAGGTACAAAGAAAAGGTAGTGAGGCTGGTTTTCATGGGAGTCAAGTTTGTTGCTATGCAGAAATAACTTATATAACTATGCTTCTTTCCTCTTAGGACATTTTAGTATGGGCTCCTTTTCTTGCTTGAATTCACATTAGATTAGTCAACAAGATTGAGATATTAGAATAAAGTAATAAAAATCATGAGTGTAGAGAAGGGAGTGAAGAAGGCATTTCTTTCTCTGCTATTTTCTTTTTCATTTAAGGCATAGAAATGACTTAATTTTGAAGACCTTAGAGATTACCTGGGTCAAATCACTCAATTTTTAATTTGAGAAACTGAGGCCCATAGAGGTTAAATGATTACTTAGTGAGCTGGGACTAGAATTTAGGTCTTCTGGTTCCAAATCCAGAGATGTTTTTATTATGTCACATTATTGGGTCACCAAAAAAGAGGAGAGTTGGTGATAGAGATAATACTTCAGCTGAGGGCAACTGGGTGGAAATAGAGCTTGGGGTCTGGATTGAGGAAGACCTGAGTTCAAATATGGCCTTACACATATACTAGCTCGGTGACTCAGGGCAATAACTTAACCTCCTTTGCCTTAGTTTGTCGTTGGTTGAATGAGCTGGAGAAGAAATGGCAAACCAATCCAGAATCTTTAGAAAAGCTCAAATGAGGTTACAAAGAGTCAGCTGAACAACAGTGAGATTAATCTTGGGTATTTTATTTGTGTTAGTCAATACCTATGTGAAAGAAATTAATGTCTTAATTTAGAAGTAAGCCTGATCTGAAATGGGAAAGAATACCATTTCCTGCATTTCAGAGACCCCAAAAGAACATGCATGTCTGATGCCTCCTTGTGAATTCTCAAGGAAGGGTCTCATTTATGCTTCATGCACTCTACTTTTCCATTACAAGAAAAGGAGAAGGGGAGCAAGCTGGGGAGGAAGGGAAAACAGCTTCTTAGATACTTTTGTCTGTACTCAGTTGGTATTTTCAAAAATGTTGAGACTTTTTAAGACCATAGGGAGCAGGGACAGGCCAAATAGACTGCAGGAGAGAGGCATTTCTAACTCAACACTGCAGTTAATTAACTGCCTAAAGGAGAAAAATAAAGGCAAAAAAAAATCATTAAACCACAAGCTCAGGGTCAAGCATTGTGCTTGTTGCAGAAGATTATTATGATAATTAGAGCCAGTGCACATGGATAATGCCCGTCTGTGAAAGACATGGTATGAGGTTAGCATTCCTATCCTCTATAGGACCACATCCCCTAATATTCCCCTTTCTAAAAGCTAGGGGATTATAATAGACACAACAATAGCACAGAAATAGGTAGTTAAGCAATTTTTAGCTATAAATGCAACATTAAATATGTGTGTGTGTGTGTGCGTGTACACACAGCTATGTACATGCCTACTAAATGCTTAACAATTATTATCTCATTTGATCCTCACAACAAGCCTGGGAGATAAGTGCTATTTTTATGTCCATCTTTCGGATGAGGAAATTGAGGCAGACAGAGGTTAAGTGACTAGCCCAAGGTTGCGGTTAAGTATGAGGCTAGATTTTTATTTTTTAACCCTTACCTCCCATCAATACATTGCATTAGTTACAAAGCAGAAGAATAAAGACTAGGCAGTGGGCATTAAGTGACTTGCCCTGGATCAATTACACAACTAGAAAAATATCTGAAGTCAGATTTGAACCTAGGACCTCTAGTCAATCTACAGTATTGATTCTAAGACAGAAAATAAGGGGTAAGAGAAAAAAAAGAAAAGAAATGGAACTCTAATTTGGGTTGGTTGCACAATCCAAAGACTCCACTGGCATTTTTTTTTTCATTTGTGGTTCTCTTTAAAGCATGGATATTCAACCATAGACATGTGGGGTTATGACCAATTATATTCTACAGTCCATGCCCTGGGAACCATCTTGCTGCAGTGGGGCTGCTTAGCATCTGGAACTCAGCTCTGGGATCCTAGCTGCTATATACTATCACTACTTCCTCTTTTGCTTCTCACTTATTTCCACTTTCTATTTCTGGAAGGATCTGGTATAGCAGGAAGGAGTTGTGTCTAATGCCTGGATTATCCTACAGCCCATGGCTCCTCTAAGATCATCTTTCATTCTCTTTCCATGGTGCTGTCTGACTTTCTCTGGTGAGGCTTCTGCTTGGTAGAACTCAATTCCTGTCAGGGTCAGGTGAACTTTCTGTCCTCCATCTTCCTACTCCAGGTCTCCATTACTGTCCAGAGACTAGCTTAACACAACAGGGAAAGCATCAACTAGATAGGTTTTTCCCTTTTGACTTGTTTGTCCACTTTGCTTTCTATGGTTCAGTCTATAATATATGGCTATAGGACTTCAGTTAATGTAGTCAAGGAAGGTTAAAAAAAAATCAAATAATGCATTTCTGGTCATTAGTCCTTAAAACTTTTATCACTTGGCCAAGTACGGAGGTAGGAGAGAAATGTCGATGGGAAAGATCTTTTTTTTAAACCAAGAAGATGAGATTAAAAATGTTATGCTAAAATTTTTATATATTGTTATAGTCTTTCTCATTTGGATATTATGAGTAGACATTATTTCATTCTTTGTTCATGTATGCACAGTGCCTGGCATGTAGTAGGACTTAATAAATACTCATTGAACTCTTTTAAGGGAAGGGAAGGATTTGAATAAAAGGAATCCTTTGCTAGTGCGTATTTTTAAAGTAAAGTTTAGTGAATTTTTAAAAGTTTTCATTGAATAAAAATAATATTCTTTATGATAGAGTATTCAAATAATGCTCATCTCTTTAAAATAAAATAAAAATTCTCAGAAGTTCCCACTCTAATAACATATGCTTTTTGTGTTTATGATCTGATTTGTGTATGAATCTTGGAAGCAGAAGCCAAAAGCTGTAGGAATTGAGGAGGAATGGGAAAAAGGAGTAAGGTTGGCTCTCCAGCCAGGAACAAAGAGGTGAGATTGGGAAAGAGACTAAGGGAAAATGGAAAATCCAAAAATCTCTCCATTTGCATACCAATGAATAGTAAAAATAAAGCCACCCACTAGAAATCTGATCAAAGTAGAGAGTTCACAAGGATAGGAAAGTGGTCAGGAAAGGGAGTGCAACCCAGTGAGAGACACCTATAAGCATTACTTTTGCTAAAATATACATATCTTTTTAATGTCAGAAAATGCCTCTCTCTACTGGAACCTAACTATTTCATTATGAGTTAAGTTGATTTTGCCACAGTGACAGCTCAAAACATGAAAACTTGAGAGGGCCTTGTTTTCTAATCTTTTTCTAGAGCTTCCAAATACCTTGTCCTACCTCTGATTAAAAGGGGTACCAACTTTGATAAGACATTTTGGAAATTCATAAATTTCCCCATATTTTATATTTGTCCTCTTGGAGTTCCTCTGTCAACAATGTTTTTAGTCAGTTTTCAGCTGAGTCCAACTCTTGGTGGCTCCATTTGGAATTTTCTTCGAAAAGCAAAGATATTTCCTTCTCCAGTTTATTTTATAGATAAGGAACCTGAGGCAGAGTTAAGATACTTGACCACAGTGACACACAGGTAGTAACTATCTGAGGCCAGATTTAAACTCAGGAAAATGAGTCTTCCTGATTGCAGGTCCAGCACTCTAATCACTTTGTTGCCTACTGGCCCCAATTCTTACCACTGTAGGAACTGGTGAAAGCCAACAGAAAACAATAATAAATAACAGTTAATAATAATAATAGCCAATCAAACAACCCTAAGGAATGGGTGCTATTATTATCCTCATTTTACAGGTGAGGAAACCAAGACAGACAGAAGTTAAAAGACTTGCTTAGAGTTTCACAGCTGAAAAGTGTCTGAAGCTAGATTTGAACTCATGTTTCCCTGACTTCAGGCCTGTCACTTTAACCATTGTCCAGCTGTCATTACATACCTTAGAAATGCTGCTGTGTGCGTGCCATATGTTTAATTCAGGAATAGGAAGGAAGAGGAAAAACTTTGAAATAGAATCCCAGTATACAGAGGGTCCTGGGACCAGGGTACTGAAAGCTCAGAAGCCTGCAAGACAAAAGCAAAGGTTATCTGGGAAAATTGCCCAAAATAAGATATGTTTTCCAGTGAGATATACTGGCAGAGACCCAGGAACTCCAACTCCCTCCTCCTTCTTAGCCTCTGATGTGCCCATAAACATAAACTATTTGGGCATTTTGCTAACATGTTTTTAAATAGGCTTCATATATACTATCTTGTTCTTAATTAGCATCATAAAGACTCTCAAAATGTTTATATAAGGCCAGGAGTGAGAATACAGAATGAAATAGAATTAAAAAGGATATACAGTAGGATATTTCCTTCACTTTTGAGTAATAGAAAAATATCCATTAGGTAGGGTGTTTGTTGGTTATTAGCTCATTGCTGAACATTTAATATAAAATATGTCATATTTCACATGTATGACCTATATTTCATACATATTTCAATGTGAAATATTTAAATAAAATTATTTCTGCCTCTTTTCTTTTTGTCAAATGCTCGGTGTCTACCATTGTGTATGAGACATGGCATGGGGGAAAGAACACTGGATTTGTGTTCAATCAATCAATAAACATTTATTAAGCCAGTTCTGCTACATACCACCTAAGGTATGTTGGGCAAGTCAATTCACATTTATGGACCTGGGTTCCTTCATCCATAAAATGAGGAGATTAAACTATACAACCTATAAATTCTCTCCTAGCTCTTAACACTCCAGTGTCATGTACATTAAATCAAAGAAGGGCCTGCTATGCTTTTACCTATAAATTCTTGAATGAGCTCATCATCATTTCCATCGTCATCAACAAGCATTTACTGAGAATTCATTCAGGGTCTTTTGTACCTGTGTGATGCCATAGGGATGGCACTTCACCAAGCAACTCACCTTAGGTCATTCTTGGATACCAGTCAACTCAGTGTATGTGTATTTATCAAGGAAATACTATGTATAAAGCACTGCACCAACTCCTGCAGGGGATATAAAGTCATAAGATAACATCTCTGACACCAAAGACTTTATAATTTCACATGAGCAAAGGGAGAGAGGAAATACAAAAATAATTTTGGTACATGTTAGGATATGATGAGACATAATACCAAGAGATCAAAGGAGAGAGAGATAAGATCTGATTGAGGAGATTGAGGGAGGTTCTGGGAAGGAAATGGATTCTGAGCTTGGACTTATAGAAAATATTTCTATCAATGGAAAAAGTATTGGAGTGTCATTCTAAGTGGAGGAAACAGTTTCCAAAAGGGACAAGGTAGGAAAAAAAGAGCAATCTCAGCTAGCATACAATACATGTTTTGCTGACATAGGGGCATATGGGTTACAGAGATAGGTTAAATGGGTGATGGGAAATAGAACTCATTACTTCATGTGAAACTTTCATTACAGTGTTTATGATGAGACCGAGCTGTATTAGAAAGAATATTGGATCTGGTCCTTGGATAATAGACAGAGCATCTACTGTTCTGTGGTACTTAAACTCTTTCCAACTTCCTAGGACACATCAAATGTAGTCTTCTGGAACCCAGGGGCTCTTTTATGCTACCAAGAAGTTTAGTAGGTGGTCCCTTGGAGGAAATAGGAGGATTTTTTTCTAGCCCCACCAGTTAATTTATTCACCACATTTAGTTTGGCTTCAGAGGTGATTTGCATACACCAGGAGTCTGGTGAGTATTGAAAGTAATTTTCTTAGCATGGCTTGACCAAACTCCCATATATTTTTTCCTGAGAACAAATAGTGGGCAACTTACTAGTACCTAGAGATTTGATAGATGTTAAAAAGGAATTTTATGGCCATAATTCAAATAAGAGTTTAAACTGAGGTAGTCTGAGAGACCACAAAAGATCTGAATTCAAAAGATAGAGGCACAATACCAAAAAGGCTTCTTTAGGTAGCTAGCTGGAGCCAAAAATATAACCAGTACCAGGTGGCACCTGGGGCTATCATGTTTGATGACATCATCTTCTGCTAGCTACATAGGTTCTAGGTATCTATCCTCTATCCTTCTGATGATATGAAAACTCACAGGAGAATGAGTGGACCTCATTTTTTTTTTGCAGTGCTGTTTAAAAGTAAATATCTTTTGCTTTGAACTACTGTGTCTTTGAACTACTTTGTGTCTACTTGTGGTCTGGTAAAAGAAATATATTAATGGGGACTTATTAACTATGGTTTCAAGTGGATACTGACTGACAGTGTGCCTAGAATCAAGGATAGTTTTCAAGAACTCATGTAGGAGAGGGGCTTGGGTACTATAGAGTATCAGAAAATAATTTTAGCAGAGGATAATATCATCAAACATGGAAAATCAAAGATCTAATTTTTTCTGGCACTCCATTCTAATTAATTAATCCTCAGAACAACATTTGCTAGTATTCCTTTTTATTTATTATTCCTCTTTTTTTTCTGTGATCTAAATTGACTTGTTGTTGATAAGGAAATTCTCTATCTTGAAGATGGGCAAATAGAAAATTTCTATCAAGATCATAAGAGAAGTGGAAAGAAATACATTGTCATGTAGGACAACTTTAATGTCATCATTGGAAAGAGAATCAATGAGAAAGACATTGGAAAATTCAGAAGGAAGTACAAGAACAGATTGTGGTTAGTTGCTTTTGTTCCCTCTAATTATCCTTCTTTCATACCCTCCATTCTCATGCCTCAAACTCACACCATCTTTTCTTCTTGAAGTAGACAGCCTCTTTTTTTCTCCTCCAGGTGAAGTTTCTTGTTTCTAAGTATTATATGGCCTTTGATATCCCGTCCAGTTCTCAAACTGGATCTGATGACTATATTCCCTGACTTAACCCACAACATACATTCCTCTCTTGCACCCCCCACTCAAGGAAGATCTTTCTCTCTCTGTCTCTCTGTCTCTCTCCTTTTTTTTTTGCTTTTTTTTTTGGGGGGGTAGCATTTTGCTAGGACTTCTTTGCCAAATTCTCCTTTGAATCATAGTTATTTGTGTGCACATTGTTTTTTCCTTTCAGATTCTTAAGATCCTTGGGGGAAAATCTATGTACTGTGGAAGAGGCATGCATGCAGCAAGACAAGAAACTGGAGATTGATCATCTGTCAGTCAAATGAAGATTCCATTTGGAATGTGGTAAACAGTTGGAGGCAAGAGTCAACTGCTTGACTGGATTTGAGGTTTTTGGTGTCTTTGGGTCTTTGGCTTTCTGGCTAACCTGAAGGAGGAAGCTGGTTGTTTATCTCTGGAACTTGGGATATCAAGTTGGAGGTGACCTGGCTGCTTTGAAGGCAGAAGAAAAGGACAGTAGTCTATCTCTCTGACTGATTCTGTTTCATGCTAGTGACTGAATTGCCATTTCTCTCAATATCCTCCAACCTAACATTCACTGTAGGCAATAGGGAAACCTCCACCCCTCTTACCTTATCCTCCACCTTTCCTGTTTCCCCCAATAAACCCTTACTTGACAAGGAAGATTAAGAACTATTTCATTGAAATCTCACAGCTCACACTGAGTGACTTGAGGGAGACTGAAGAAGGGGGGAGGGGAGGCTGAAAGGCTTCTGAAGAGGGAGGTACAAAAGGGAGGAAGTTAGGCAAAAAGAAGATAACTACCTGATCCATTAGTTATCTAGTATCCATCAAAATATACACCCTCAAAATATCATCTATTACAGTTCATATATTTTCATGTCCTTGTTGCAGAATCTTGCAAATAACGCTTAATATATCATGAGTACATTTGTAGAAGGGAAGAAACACCTGTAGGTATGGAGAAGGACTTTTGAGAAGACATATAACCAAACTGATTCCTTCCTCAATTACACAAGAGCTTTTTCCTCTATCATTAAAGCAAGAAATAATTGCAACAGGTTGAAACGTTGGCCTTTCAGAATGACAATTATCCTAGACATCGCAAAAGACTGAATAAAATAAAGCTCTGAGTCCCCACTGAGAATATGCATGTATAGATGTACATATAGATGTGTATATAGGCATACATCATATATGCATATATACACATTTACATTGGCTGTCATTAGAGCTGAAAGATTTTCAGTTCAAAGAGAAAGAGGCATCAATAGAGTCTATGAAAGTCTCATCCAAAAGTTAGCCTCCACCACTGATGGATGGAATCCAAGAATTGTGCTAGTGCAGAAAAGGAGAATCAATGAGGCTACAAAACACATGATGGCATGAAGAGTGCAGCTGCAAGCATAAAGAAAGGTTGGGAGGGAAAATTACAAAAAACTATGCCAGGAAATTAGAGCTGGCCTGCATAGGAATGATGAGAATTCAGGGGAATGTGACTCAAAGAGGCAACTAAGATGAAGTATAGATCGACGAAGGAAGAATAAGATCCCAGAGGTCAGCAACAGAAGTGTAGCATATGAGTGGTGTTAGAAGACAAGAATGGCTAGTGTCCCACAGATCCCCTGTGAATGAACACCATTATTAAAAAATATTACCATGTCTCTTGCAATTGGTTAAAATGCCAGGCACCACAGGCCAACTAAGGAAAAAAAAATCAGTATACCTTGCAGGATATAGTTGCAGGAGCAGATTAAGATACACAAGGTGGGAAATGACTAGGAAATGGTGGGATTCATCTTGAAAATTTGAAAGTGAGAGGAGAATTTTAAAAGGCACTCAGAGAGGCCATAGATTGACTTCCATGAAATTTGTCCTCTGACTTCAGATATGTCAAGTACTATCTTACTTCTGAAAAAAAAAAAGGGGGTGGCTTAGAAAATCTCAGTCATGGTTACTACTTTTCTGTCCTTCTGAAAATCTGCCACTGATTCATTTGCAAGTAGCTCTCCTGCATCAAGAAGGAGATAGAGGATTCCACTAGATAGGAACCTGTCATTTTCATATGCCATCTTCTCAACCACAGCTTACATACATGCAACACAGTAATGTCAAAGAATGTCAAAGAAAAGCCAAAGATTATTGAGTCCCTATATACTAAACTTTGAAGGATTGCAAAAAGACACTTGACAGTGAAAACATGTCACAGGCAGGGTCCAACCTCACTTGTGACTACAGGGGTTCCCAACAGGTGGCGAATGATCAGTCAAAAAAATAACGAACGGAAGACAGCTTAATCATTATGGCCATGGGATTGCTTTGCATTTGATAGCTGCTCCGCCATCCCCATGCCTGGTGTTTATTTTTATACCCATTTTCTTGGCACACAGATAGAGTACCTAACACACATGTTCAAGAGAGATAATTAGAAAAGTGAAACATTAACTTTTTTTTTTAAACCCTTACCTTCCGTCTTGGAGTCAATACTGTGTATTGGCTCCAAGGCAGAAGAGTGGTAAGGGCTAGGCAATGGGGGTCAAGTGACTTGCCCAGGGTCACACAACTGGGAAGTGTCTGAGGTCAAATTTGAACCTAGGACCTCCCGTCTCTAGGCCTAGCTCTCAACACACTGAGCTACCCAGCTGCCCCCGAAACATTAACTTTTAACAGATCACTTTATTAACATTCTATATTCTTGTATTGTGATTACAGATTCTTGATAGCATAGGTTCCACACAAGATAAATGATTTTGTCACAGGTGGCTTACTTTTCTCATTACCCTGTGAGAAGTTTTTGAACTTACAAACAATCAAGGAAATTTACTTATTACTTTTAATAAAAAGGAATAATTAATCAGAAGTTCTTAAAAGACAATTTGACAATCATATCATTGAGGTTGAGAGGTACTGGAAACACAATTCAAATTTAGACTGATCATTTTTCAGGGTTTACTAGGGAGTTTCCCATTGGCGAATTACTGGTTTGTGAAGTCGAGTCACTGAGGCATATTGAAGCTTAATGTATCTGTAGGTTTTGTATGGGCCATTATGATTGATTTGTGTGTTGGCTTCATGAGAATAGGTTTCTGTGAGTGGGAAAGTTTTGGGCTTGATCTGAAACTGTGGTTTCACTGGGGATTATGTACTTAAGTAAAAGTTAACCCAAGATATTCTTTTGGGATTGGTTTTGAGGGTCTGATCTTTTGGTGATGTTTTAGAGACTTAGGGTACAGGTATTTTGCTCTTGCATTATTCCTTTTGATACTAGGGAATTAATAATCAGGTCAATTTCATGGGTAAGGGACATTGATGAGAGAGGTCATGCAAGGGGGACTGAGTGGGCATTCACATCTTGTCAAAGGCCACTCTGTGGCCTCCTTAGCTACTATGCACGACTCTGTCAAGGTGTCATGGCCTGATGGCTCCCAGCAAAAACAGAAGTTCAGAGACCATATAGTTCTATATCTACCTAAATAGGGACTCCCTCAACTAGTCTCTGGTTAAAGACCTTTAGAGAAGAAAGAAGAAAGAGGAGGAAGACAAGGAGAAAGAGGAGGAAAATGAGGAGGAGGAGGGGAAGTACAGTGGGAAGGAAAGAGAGAGAGAGGGAGAGAGGGAACAAGGAAGGAAGGAAGGAAGGAAGAAAAGGAAGGAACAAAGGAAGGAGGAAGACAAGGAGGAGAGGAATAAGGAAATCTCTGTTTGAATCCTGGCTCTGACATCAATGCATCCATATGTAAGTCAATTAGAACCTCTCTGTGTCTCAATTTCCTCATCTGTAAAATGGAGATGATAGTCTTTGTATTATCTACCTCATAGGGCTATTATAAGGAAAGCACCTTCTAAACACATGCCATATAAAAGTGAATATTTTATTACTGGAAAAATTTTCTTTTTCCTGTTCTTGAGCCACTGTAAGGAGTGGCAACACTGATACATTCTATGATGGTGGAATAAACCCAGCAGATGTCCATAATCCTGAGGAGATAAGCCCCAGATGCTGAGCTGAAATTAAGGTGTTCACAGAATTGTTTTAGACCAACAGCCAAAAGGAATTGGCAAAGAGAAGCAGTCTCCTGAAACTCTTCAAAGCTCCTTTAGAGGTGTTGCTTTGGGGAAGTGGGAAGAAGGAAATCAAGTTGGATAGAAAACACCTCGTGATTTGCTTTTTGTAGATGATGGCATTCATCCTAGACCTCCAAGAAAAGCTCCAACAGCTGCAGAGGGTATCGTAGCTGATCAGCATAAAAATAAGCTTTAATGAAGCAAAGTTTACATGCAGCAAATATTCCCCTGCAAGCCTAGTGTGCACAGACAGAAGGTGATCAAGGCAGTGCCAGTAGATGTTTCCATTGTTGCAAGTACAAGTACAGAAGGATGGAGAGAGATGGACCAGAAAGATGCAAAGTTTACAGAATTCTTTTTAGCTTAGAGTAATTAGGCACCACAATGTATCGAGTAGTGGATTTGGAATGAGGAAGACCTGAGTTCACATCTTTACTAGCTACATGACCCAGGGCAAGTCATTTACCCTTAGTTGGCCTCAGTTTCCTCATCTGAAAAATGGGTATAATAATAGTACCCACTTCCCTGGGTAATTATAAGGACAAAATGAGAGGAAACTTATAAAGTGCTTTGTAAATTTTAAAGTTTTCTTTAAATGCTAGTTATGTAGTAGTAATAATAATAGTACTAGTAGTAGTTATAGTAAAGTAGTATTCACATCCACATTGCCCTTAACAATAATCACGTATTCCTATCTATTGTGTTGCCCATGATGATTTATATATCAGAGGAATGTACTTTAGCAGAGTGAAGTAGGATGTACTAAAGCAGAGTGAAGTATACAGGGGCCCAGGCTTCTTCTATCTTATGAAAAAAATGATAGGTAAATCTTTCCCTTGTGCTTGGTAGTTCATAAGCTCCCTAGAACATCCCTAGAGCCAGAGGTACTAGAGGAAACCTTTTTCCCAAAGAGAAGGTGGATTGATCATGCAATAAAGATGGACCATATATGAACCATCAAACGTAAAGACTATCTCACAAGACCACCTGATAGGTGATACCTGATTAGGTGCTTAAAAATTTGGTGGGATAAACCAATGGCTCTGTAACTCATAAAGAGACTGTGAGTAGGGGGATTGTTGTTTCTGATATAATGTGGTTTGTGCTTCATGTTGAGTCATATCATTATGTCAGGTAATAAAGGGAGCTAGTCAATTCTCTTTGGAAGGGAGCTGATGGGTTATTAGAAAATGTGACGCATTTCTGTATTTGCTTAAGGATTTCTTGGAATTGTTGGCATCGTTTGCATTTTCTCTGATATGAAATAAAGGCCATTCTACTAGTACATTTGGTACCTTGAGTACCCATATGGAACCTGGGCAGATAAATGGCACAATGGCACAAGTGCCAGGCTTGGAGTCAGGAAGACATGAGTTCAAATCTAGCCTCAGACACTTTTGGGCAAGTCAATTAACCCTGTTTCCTCAGTTTCCTTGTATGTAAAATGAACTGGAGAAGGAAATGGAAAACAACCCCAATCTCCTTGCCAAGAAAACCCTTAAAGAGGTCATGAAAAATCAGACAACTAAAAACAACAACAAAAATACTTCAGGCTAGATAGGCATCACAGTGGAATGAGTACTGGGCCTAAAATCAGGAAGACTTACTCAGACACTTCCCTGTTTGACCCTTGATAAGTCACTTACCCTGTTTGCCTCTTTTCCTCATCTGTAAAATGAACTGTAGAAAGAAATGGCAAATCACCCCAGTCTCTTTGCCAAGAAAACCCCTAAAGGGGTCATGAAGAGTTGGACATGATTGAAAAATGTCTGAACAGAAATAACATGGCACCTGGAAAACTTAGAAATTACTTAAATATAAGCTATCTTTAGAAGTTTTCCTGAAATAACCTAAATGGGGATAAAGAACCAAGGAGAGAAATAACTATTTTATGTCATCTCTCTGAGGATTGGACCTGGTTGATTTGAGCCCAGAGAGTTTTCTGGGGGCCAAGGGGTAAGGTGGGCCATTGATTACATTTATCATTTTCCTCTATAATCTTATATTTATATATCTGTGGACATGTTATAGACTCAGGTAGATGGTAAGCTCCTTGTGGGAAAAGACTACCTCATTTTGGTTTTGTGTCAACAGCTACTAGATAGAGGCAGCATGGATGGAGTTCTAGCCAGGAGGATCAGGGTTCAAGTTTCTCCTCTGATGCACACTGGTTTTGTGACACTGTCTAAGTTGCTTAACCTCTGAATGCTCTAGGGAAGTCTTTAGGATCTACACTGGTAGAAAGAAATAAGGGTTTCCTCATGGGAGAGTCCTCTGTATCAATGAAATCCTAGGTCCAGGCTCTGTCTCAATTCCTAGCTTCTAATAAGCAAGGACCTGTTCATGTTGTTGTTCAGTTGCTTCTGATTCTTTATGAAGTTTCTGGCTTCTTTGAATTGAGCATTTGGGATTTTCTTGGTAAAGATACTGGAGTGGTTTGCATTTCTATCTCCAGCTCATTTGACAGATGAGGAAACCGAGGCAAGCAGGGTTAAGTGTCTTATCCAGGATCATACAGCTAGGAAGTATCTGAGAACAGATTTGTCCTGAGTCCAGGACCATTACTTTGCCCACTGCACTATCTAGTTGCCCCACTTTATTTTGTATATAATTATAGTTACTTTTTTTTTGTAAACAAGCAGTATCTTCCTTCATCACCTCCTCCAGTAGAATGTAGACTCCCTGAGGGCAGCAAATGTCTCATTTTTGTATTTCCATTCCTAATACCTGGTATAGTACTCGGCACACAACAGATATTTAAGAAATGCTTTTTCAGGATAATTCAGAAAAAATCTGGAAAGACCTACATGAATTGATACAAAGGGAAGTGAGCAGAACCAAGAGAATATTACATACAGTATAACAATATTTCTTGATGAACAACTGTTAATGACTTAATTATTTTCAGAAATTCAGTGATCTAAGACAATTACAGAGAGGTAGCTAATATAAGTATTTTTACCTGCATTTTACTGATAATGAAACTTAGGCTCAGAGAAGTAATCTTTGTAAGGATTGAGAAGAGACCCTGATAGGATCCTGCAGTTTGATGGAGAGATTAGCCTTGTGGCAGTGAAGGGTCAACTGAGGATTTTGGGAAAAGGAACTGAGAGCTGAGAGAGAATTCTGAGCAACTGCTTCATTTCCAGCTTTGGAAGGAGATTGAAAGGAGCTTTCCCGAGAGACAGAGAACATCTGAAACCACAGGAGGGAGAAAATCCCGATTCCCTACTTGCTGAGGACCTGTTTTCGGTCAGAAATCCTTCTCAACCCCTCCCCCCACCCTTGACTTGACTGCAGCTACTCAAGACTGAGAGGGAGTCAGTTGGACTCTGGCCAGAGCCAATCTGCTTCTTTCTTTTGGGTGTCCCCTTTTTGCTTTTCCTTGGATAGATTTATAGAGATATTACTTTAAGTTAGTGTAGTGTAAGAAAATAAGAAAAGGTGTTGGGGGAAAAAGGCTTGAGGCATACAAAGCCTCTGACCAAGGACCTTTGAAAACCAACTAACGTAATATATAGTTATTAGGGCATCCTTAACCTTCCATCCTACTGCTTTGTCCTTTCAACTCCTCGTTCCCCATATTTTCAAATATATTTTAGTTTATGTCAGTTTGAGTTTGGTTGAGGTTTTCGTGAGAAGATAGAGGTTGAGTGAATAGTGAACAAGACCAAAGTATGTCTTGTTTCATCTGTGACAAGCAAAGATCCAGCTTATCACTGGATTTATAGGAAGGCTATACAAAAACCCTTGCCCTAGAAAGGATTGTCTGGGATATAACATTTTTCCCAGCAGTTGAGCTCACATTCAAGACTCAAGGATATAGTTTGTGGTGTATCCTTGGGAAGAGAGGTAGACAGATTCCTCCTGTCCCTTTCTCTCTGAGTAATGCAAAGCACTAAGGTCAGCCAACCTTGAGAAAGGCGAGACACAGCCATCTTTCCTCAGACCTTTCAGCTTTCCTTCACTTCTCCCTTTAAACCTCTCACTGTAGAAACACATCTATCCAGTGGCTTAAAAACTTGTTCACCCCTCTCTATTAGTAAGAGATGAGAGTCTCTCTCCATTTGCCTCCTCTTTTACCTCTTATGACTGAAATTACCTTTATGAAAATGACCACATTTCAGTGAAGGATTTGAATCTTTTTTGGCCCTGTATCCTATGTTCTTTTTTTCTATACCATGCTGCCTCACCAGGTGCATACACGAACACTATACATATACATATATATATACACTCCATATTTACAGGTATGTTACATATGTTATGTAAATACACACACTATAATACAATTAATTTTATAATCCTATATACACACCATTTACATATATTTACACATATAGTTATAATTTTATGTGCTATGTGATGTTATTTGTGCTATGTAATGTATGTTGTTATGTATGTTGTAATGTCTTTTGTAGTGTATTTCAGTATCTTACCTTATATTATCTATCTTAAATTCTAATCTTATCTCACTAAAGCTCTATTTCCTAAAATCTCCTGTCTACCTGTATTCCTATACTAAACTAAGTATCTAACTAATATTTTTAGTAACTTCTTTATAACTAATGATAACATTGTTAGATCTCTAGCTATACATTGTTTCATTCATTCAACTAGTGATTCAATGTAACCTAACCATGTTTATGTTTTTGTGTTGATGTGTTTTATGCTGTTTTTCATGCTGTTATATTTTGCTAATGTCATGTCGATGTTACTGTTATGTTAGTGTTATGTTACTATTGCATTTGAATTGCTATTTTATGCAACATACTTACCACAACTTCAGATTTTTCTTTTCTTTTCTTCTCATCTCATCTTGATTGAAGAATTCTTCTTCTCCAAATCCATGGTATTAAATGTATTTATGAATGTTTATAAATATATGTTATGTTGTTTTATGTTATATTACATTACCCCAAATTTCTTAAACCCATTAGTCCATTAATCATGTGATCCTCTTCATTGAAAATTCTTTACACAGTCTTTATCTTAATATTTATGTCTTTCCAGTATTTTAACAATATTCATCAATTTCCTGACTTCTCTTCTTCATCTGCACTGTCCCCTTCTATCCAAATGTCCTCTTCCACTGGAATAGTCCTTTCCTTACTGATCTTTTTGACTGCAGACCCTATTTGCCTGATGAATCTCAGCTTTCCACAATTTATTCTTCTTCAACTTCTTCAGTGATTTGTACATTTTCATTGTTAGTTCCATGAGCTAATTTGATATGAGAACAATGATACCATGAATCTCTACCCAATACTTTTACTGAAGATGGAGAAACTAACACAATGGTATAAGGGCCTACCCAACTCACTTGTGTTGCTGATGTTTTAGCAAAATTTTTTACATATACCATGTCACCTGGTTGGAAATTATGGAGAGAATAATCCAATGAACCAGATCGAATCAATACTCCCATATTATGTAGTTCTCTAAGATGTTGTTGTAAAGTACTTAAGTATGAAGCAAATTGACATTCTCCTCCTAAGAGAGATGTATAAACTATCTTACAAGTTTTTGCCTCTAATGGAGCATGTCAAAGAGCATTTCATAAGATGATATATGCAAATCTGCTCTTGGTCTAGTACGTAGGTAAAACAAAGCTGTGGGAAGAATATCTGGCCATTTTAGATGAGTTTCAGTACAGATTCTCCCCACCATAGTCTTGAGTTCATTATTTACATGCTCCACTTGACCTGAACTTCGTGGGTGATAAGGAACATGACATTTGGGTGCTATTCCTAGATTCTCATAGACTCTTTTCAGGTTATCTTGGGTGAAATTAGATCTTTATTAGAGTCTATGGTAAGTGGTACACCAAACTTAAGAATAATTTCCTTAATCAACATTTTTTACCACAAAGTTGACTATATTTGTATTTGATGGAAATGGTTCAGGCCATTTTGTTAACCTATCCACAATTACCAGAAAAAAAAATTTTTGTATCTTCCAGCTTTTGGCATGCTGATATAATCAATTTTCAGGTTCTCGAATGGACAGTATGCCAAAGGTCTACCACCTAAACCTTTCTGTTTGAATGCCCCTTGGTTGAATTTTTGGCAAACAGAAGAGCTTGTACAGATCTTATTTGCTACAGTACTTATTCTTGGTGTTACACATTGCCTTTTTATAGAATCTACCATAGCTTGAATACCAAAATGACCTTTTGTGTGGATGGCTTGACACAAATAGGTATATTAAGTGTTTTGGTAACAGCAGTTTTCCAGTGTCTACAACCCATATTCCATGTTCTTTCCTTATTCCAAATTTCTCCTTCCACTTCTCAATTTCTGAGTCTATATAAGCTTGTTCTAGATCATCAGATTCAATAATCGTCAAATTCATTACATACATTGAAGCATTCCTGGAAGCAAATTTTACAGTGATACCAGCTCTATGATTTCCTTTAGAGACTGAATCTCTTCTACAGGTATGACTTCTACAATGGATCACCACTAGCTGTTTAGGTTTTTGGATAATATCCAACAACTCAGTTATTATTTCTGCATGATCATTTGGTTTTTCTGATGCAGTAATAAAACCTTGTTGTTTCCAGGTCTTCTTTGTAGCATGACATACAGAAAATGTATACCTTGAGTCTGTATAAATATTTGCACTTTTACCATCAGCTAGAAGACATGCTTGTTTCAAAGCCATTAACTCTTGTCCCTTGAGCAATAAGGTTACTAGGTAATGAGCCATACCACAGTATCTCAAATTCTGTGACCACTGCAGCATCTGCACATCTAATTCCATTACACAAATATGAAGAACTGTCTATGAATAACAAGCCTAAATTTCCAATAGGAGTGTCTTTCTCTTCCTTGATAGTGAAGATAAAATTTTAATCCTTGGTCTGTTTTTAGATTTTAATCCCCAAAAGTTTTAACTCAGTATTTAAAGTAGATCTACCCATTTTAACCGTAAGAAGGTGTGAACTAACTACAAAAGGTGCAAACTAACCGCAAAAGGTGTGAACACCCATTTCATGCACTGAAATGGGAGATTTGTGACCCACCTGTGAAAGAGTGGGCAGTCCTGGAGAGGATGTCTGCTGTTATTATGTCTGCTGTCTGCTGTTATTGGTAGACATAAAACTTTAGGGGAGGTGACACAAGAGAAAAAAGTCTTTAAATAGAGGAAACAGAGGCACACAAGGAGCAATCAAGAGTGAAGAAGAGTCACTAGGAGGAGAGACTTTAATCAGTCACTCCGAGTCTGACTGGAAGACAGACATTTGGGGAGAGACTGGAAGACAGACACTCAGACTTGGAGTGAAGACACTTGGCTGTGGAACTGAACCCCTGGAGGAGGTCATACAGGAGACTTCAAACTGCCTTTCTTTTAGACAGTCACCATGGTGAGTATAAAGGCTGACTTCTTTCCTTGCCCTTTTTGGAGGTATGAACCTTCGAGAAAGGCCCATTGTCTTGAGTCTCCTTTTCCCTGGCTGGGGCTTAGAATTTCTAAACTGGTTCAGAGGAAGCCAGAGCTCACTCACTGCCCCCCCCCCCTTTTCTCTCTTCCTTAATATCTTCCCTCTATTGTAAAATAAACTACCATAAATTTCATTTACTTGAGTAATTCCTTTTGGGATTTAGAAACTAAATCCCTGGTGACCACCAATTTAATATATTCAGCCCCAACCATAAATTTAACAAAATCCATCCTAGGCATATCCACTAGATCTACTATTCCTACACACCCATGTAATGGTTCACTGTTCTTTGGCAAATCAGGAAGAGGTATAGCTAGATTTAATACACTATACCTCCTCAATTGTATGTTCTCACTCCCTAGGAGAATAATTTCATACTTAGAAAATCCTTGATCTGAATAAACTTGAGTACAAAATTTCCTCATTAGTGCTTCTATTTGATGTGAACAATATACAGTCAATGGACATCCCAAAATGAAATCTGCTGACTTCTGGACTAACACTGCAGCAGCTGCTCCACCCCTTAGACAAGGAATTGAACCAGTAGCTATTGGATCAAATTGATAGCTATAATATCCAATTGGAAAATAACTTTGTCCTAAAGTCTGTGTCAGTACCCCAAAAGCAATACCTTTAGTTTCATTTACAAATAGTTGAAATGGGTTTGTATAATCTGGGATACCCAAAGCTGGAGCAGGTAAAATGGCTTCTTTAAGCTTACTTAAGGCTTGCAGATGTTCAGGCTTTAGTTTCAGAGGTTCTGGTTCTGCATTCTTGGTTAAGTCTGCTAGATACTTTGTTAATTCACTATATCCAGGTATCCATCGTCTACAGAAACTAGTTGTCCCAAGAACAGATCTGAGTTGCTTTTTGGTCTTAGGAGCACTCAGTTCTGGATGTCTACTTTTCTTTTCTGTGTGATACTTCTGGAACCCTCTGATAACACAAATCCAAGATATTGTGCTCTAGGTAAAACCCATTGTAATTTTGCCTTGGAGATTTTATGGCCACGCTTATATAATTCTAACAAAAGAATATTGCTGTCTCTAAGATACACTTTAGCATTTGGGGATACAAGGAGACTATCACCCACAAAATGCGCCAATTTACTTTCTTTGAATGTTATAGTTTTTAGATCTTATTTAAAATTTGTGAAAATTGGCTTGGTGAGTCTGTGAACCCTTGTGGAAGACAAGTCTAGGTCTACTAGGTTTTTTTTTCCCAGGTAAAAGTAAAGATCTTTTCAGAACCCTCATGAATTGGAATTGAGAAAAAAGCTGAGCATGAATCTACCATGGTGAAATATCTTTCCTGACTTGGAATGGAAGAAATTATAGCAGCTGGACTTAGTACAATAGGGTGTGTCTTTATTACATAATCATTTACTGCTCTTAAATCTCATATGAATCTATATACCAATTTGCCATTTTGTTCTCACTTTGGCTTTTTGATTAGAAGAATAGGGGTATTAAATTCTGAGAAGTGTGAATCTTAAAATTTCTCAGACTCTACCTTGGAACATTATCTTAAGGTTATGGTTAAGGCTATTCCCATTTAAACAATGGAGGTACTTGATCAGGAATGTATTGGGGACTTTAAAATTACTCCACCCATACTTAGGCATACTTTAGGGGGAGATAAAATTGTAAAACTCCTTAGTGAACAATGAAAAAGTACTTAACCCATACTTAGAGTGAGGCAAAAGCCCTTAAGCTAGGTCTATTTTTAGATCTAATACAAAAGGGTGTTAAGTACCTATGAAGGTCAAATTAATCACTGAAAGGTCAAGCAAGTTTAACAAAAGAGGTGTGAAGTTTTAGTCTACCCAGAGAAGGTGATTAACAAAAGATGTGAATTAAGAATGGTCAGTCCTTTGGAAAACGTCTACTGTGATTGGTAGATGTGAAAATTTAGGGGAGGTGACATTAGGAAAAAATTCTCTTTAAAAGGAGGTCAGAGACCTCTGGACTTAGTTCAGCTTAGGAAACTGAATTGGAGTCTCTCAGTGGCTGAACTTAGTTGAGCTCAGGAGCTGAACTGGAGGGTCTCTCTGAACACTAGAGTTTTGCTTGGAAAAATCTTGTGGTGAGTGATTAAAGACTGACTTAGTTTTCTCTCTTAAAGCTCAGACCTAGGCCAATGGCCTAGGCCCTTTCCTACTATTTCCTCTGCCTCTCTCCCTTTCCCTTCCCTTAATTCCTTCATTTGTATTAATTAAAATCTCCATAAAACCCAGATGACTTGGGTATTTCATATTTGGGAATTTTTCCCATAGCGACCAATTATTTTTGATTTAAATCAAGACACTGTATTGAAACCATATTTTTGCAGTCACAGTTTATGGCAACCACTCTTTTGTCTATAACAGAAGCAAGGTATTATGATCCCTTTTTGGATTAGGGATTCATTGATTAGCCTTATACCCTTTATTGCTTCTTTAGTTAAGGGATATTGAGGTACACAAGGAACTGGTCCTTTCTTAGTCCTCACCCTTACTGAAGTAGCTGATTTCAATAGGCCTACATCTGTGGAAGACTTTGACCAAAGATCTTCAGGGATATCCTCAGGTATTGGATAGATTGAATCCAAGTCATCCTCTGTACTGACTGAGTCTAAGAACAGCAATGGAAAAGCTTTTAGAGATTCTTCTGGTAGCTATAATGAGATATCACCATTATCAGTACATTGTATTGTTGCCCATAATTTACATAATGAATCTCTTCCTAAAAGATTCATTGGACATTCCAGAATACAAAGAACTCCACAGATAATGGACCTAAAGTAATCATTTTTTGTTGTAATTTTGCTATTCTTTCTGGTTTACCAATAGCTCCTATTACTTCCATTGTACCAACAGCACTATAATTCTTAGGAAGACTTTGCAAAACAAATTTACTGGCTCTAGTATCAACCAGAAGATCATAAATCTGGTCTCCAATAGTTACAGACACATATGGTTCTTTACTATTTGGTGATTGAAATGTTTCCAACACTGGTGCAAGCACAGTAACAACAATACAAAGCTCAGTCATTTCCTGTCCATCCAAGTTAACATCTGCTTGAACTTCATGATATTTCCAGGATTTTAAATCTTTAACACCATCATCAGCTTTTACACTACTATCCTTGATCCTTATATTCTCTACCTTGGTATCATTGCTCTCATTTACAATCACATTATCATGATTTAGTTTACATTCTTCACTATTTTCCATCATTTTACAATCATTAGAATTTTCCATTAATTTTCCATCATAATATTCTTTTTCCTTATAATTATTTTCACTAATTATATTATCCTTTGATTCAATCCCATTACTTACAACTTCATTAGTCTTATTACCATTACAATCACTTTCATTTATTTCCAAACTATTTTCCCTTGATTCAAATACAGAAGAACTCTGGGTACACCTTCATAAGGAATATGCCCCTTTGTTTTGAACCCCCTTAACAACTTGAATGTATTTGAGCCTTGGTACAGATTTAACCCAGTCCTATGTGATGTTCAAATCTGGTGCTTGAGCCCCTTGACAGCAAGCATTCTGGTATGTGTTAACATTATTTCTCCTTTGGTAATTATTCTAATTATTGTCATTATTGTCCCAATTATTGTCATAGTTATTTTATCTATTGAACCCTCCATTTCTATTCAATTGCCTTGAAAATTGACCCCTAAATCTATATTCCTTGACAAAATGTCCAATATGATTGCACACACAAAAAAACATTGTTTTGTACCAGATCTTCTTTCCCTAAGCTTATATTGGTTACTAGGTTGCATGGATCTTAGAACAGTCACAGCTTTCACTTCTTTAATTTCACTGTCCCTAGCTTTGTTTTCTGCTTCCCTTAGTTTCCTTTTAAAATCTTCTATAGTAGTATCCCTTTCCTCGTATTTGTCCTCATCATCACCACATAAATATGTTGCCTCCCTTCTTAAATCTTCTAATTCCATTTCCTCCCAAACTTGGTAGTTAGTGTTGAAAAACATTTTGATTTTTGGGATAGCATTACTTACAAAAATTCTTTTTATGTGTGCAATAGTTCCTTCTAACGCATCCATATTTAAATATGTTTCTGCAGCCTCTGTAATACTATCTAGAAAGGTTGTAGGTGATTCATTTCTTTTTTGCTTAATTCCCTCAAACTTAGACCATGGATTTGGCCTTTTTGTGTATCTTTTCATTACATTCATTATTGATTGTCTAGCCTCTTTAATTCATATTCTGCTTTGTTGTTCATATCCACATCCCTGTAATTTGGAGGCCATGGAGTCAATAAAGGATCCTGTCTTGTCTCATCTATAAACTTATTCCTTTCCATCTTTGTTAACAGCTGTCATTAATAAATAGAAATCTGGATGATCTGGGTCAAAAATGTCAATAGCTCTTTGTATTTCTCTTACAACTTTGTTTGGTTCTTCTATAAAGGAAGGGGTTCTTTTAATTGATTCTAAATTCTCGGGGGGGGTAAATATTTTATGTGTTTTCACTTTAAATATTTCATCCTGGGATACCACAGAGATTTCTCTTAGAAGGAATAAGGTAAATTTGCATTCTGCCTCTTCCTTTTGCAATCTATTTAAATTCTTAGCTTCCCCATCTCTCTCCATCAAATCATTTTCATAATCATTACCAATAAACCTTTTGTCCTTTATGCATGTCTCCATTTCATCTAACTGTTGTTTCATAAGTACAATCATCTGTTTCAATTCTGAGTCTTTGATAATCCATAGTATTACAGCTTTGCATCCATATCCAATATTAAACACAACAACTCTACATTTGTATACAATAAACAAACATATACATAGTAAGGACACATAGAATAAAACAGTTTGAACAGTTAGACACATACAGGGTTTCATCCATTGATACCCCAACATCACATAACATCCTTTGGGAAACAAAGTAAAAATTATGTAAGGGATGTGTAAAACATAATCCTAAAACATACAAAACAAATTATTTAACATGTCCCCTGACATGTTTACATTCAACATTACAGTACTATACAAAACAGAATCAGTGACAGTACACTCCACTTTGATTATTATTGGTTAACACACAATAACAGACCAAAACCCCCCCCCAAAATAATTCAACTCAAAAAAATCCCAAGTGGCTGCCTAACACATGTGCCAGGGGGATTTAATAGTTAAATGTCCTTAAGAGGTCTGCCAGAGTCCCAGAATTCCATGGCACCCTCCTTTTGAATGTACCTACTGCTGAGAGTGAAATATGGAATCTTCCCAGTCTCCAACTGCCTATTTGGTTTTCTAACTGATTTTCCTATACAAAAGCCTAATTTTCCCAAGTTCTTACCTAGCTAGCTCAGCTAAAACTGTTTTTTAAGGGGAATTTAAGGGAAGAGTTTAAGAATGGGAACACACACAAGTACATAAATAGTTTTATTAGCTAAAAGGGGTGGGGGTAGTAGGGGATGATGGACCAACTGACTATTTCCCACCCAGATAGTTAACTCAATAAGGTTTCTACTCTAAGTTTAACCTAACTAAGCTAAAAGGTAAATAAAAGATAAAGTCCAAAAGGAGAGCCCAGATTCTCACAAACTTCCAGAGTCCTTGGTAGGGTCAGACTGAAGAATCCAGTTGTATGATCCTTACAATGATCCTGGAAAGGGAGATCACCCCCAAATTCACTTCTTTCCCCAGAGTGAATGAGGAGCTCAAACTCAACCTTTTTCTTGAGGATAATCCAAGGCAGGCAGCTTCAAAGATGATTTATTCAGGAAGACTCTCAGACTCACAGACTCTGTGAATCCCATCTTCAGAGAGAGAGTTGTTAACTGCTCAACCACTTAGAGTCCTGACCCAGCCAGCTCTACAGAATCTTGGCCTGAGGGCTGTCAATCAACTTTTCAAATTCCCTAGCTACAGTAGGTATGGGCACATCTAGAATCTTGGTTAGGACCTGAGCCCTGAGCAAAGTAGTGTGAATGAGAGGAAAACAGAGAGAAAGAAAGGTGGCACAGTGACTGGAAGGGAGAAAAAGAGGGACTGCCTGCCCAAGAGTGTTAAGAACTAGTGGAGAGGGGGCAGCTGGGTAGCTCAGTGGATTGAGAGCCATGCCTAGAAATGGGAGATCCTAGGTTCAAATCTGGCCTCAGACACTTCCCAGCTGTGTGACCCTGGGCAAGTCACTTAACCCCACTGCCTATCCTTACCACTCTTCTGTCTTGGAACCAATACACAGTATTGATTCCAAGGTGGAAGCTAAGGGTTAAAAAAAACAACAACAATTAGTGGAGACACTAATATAAAGTCAATTTTTTTTTCAGGGCCATACATGCATTATCATGTAAAACACACTTCTGTATTGAGTATTGTTATAAGAGCACACTCATACAAAACCAATATCCAAAATAAAATTATAAATACACTGATGTGAAAGATAGTCTGCTTTGATCTGTATACATCCAACTCTAATAGTTCTTTCTCTGGAGGTGTATACCATTCATTCCCTTTCATAAATGTTTCAGAATTGTCCCAGAATACTGCATTGCTGAGAGCAGCCAAGTTTTCATAGTTGATCATTGTATGATATTGCTGTTACTATGTATGATGTTCTCTCGGTTCTGCTTATTTCACTCCACATCAGTTTGTGTAAATCTTTCTAGCTTTTTCTGAAATCAATCAGGATAAAGTCAAAATGTCAAGAAGTCAAAAGTAAAAAAAGTAAAAAAATTTAGCTAGAAATAAAAGGTGAAACCATAAACAAAGGAGAGGAACATGGAAAAGTTTACGTGTCAGATTTATGGATGAGGGAAGAATTTATGACCAAACAAGACATAGAGAATATAGAGAAAAATGAAATGAATAATTTTGATCACATTAAATTTAAAAGGTTTTATACAAACTAAACCAATATAACCACGAGCAGAAGAGAAACAACAAATTTGGGGAGAACATTTTATATGAAGTGTCTCTGACAAAGGCCTCATTTCTCAAGTTTATAAAGAACTAAGTCAAATTTATAAGAATACAAAGGATTCCCTAATTGAAAGATGGTCAAAGGATAGGAAAAGGCAATTCTTTGAGGAAGAAATTTATACTATTGTTAAATATATATGGTTGTACTGAATATTAAATTGGTGGTTGCCAGGGATTTAACTTCTAAATCCCCAAATTTACTCAAGTAAATGGAATTATGGTAGTTTATTTTTACAATAGAGGGAAGATATTAAGGAATAGAGAAAAAGGAAGAGAGAGAGAGAGAGAGACAGACAGAGAGAGACAGACAAAGAGAGAGAGAGAGAGAGAGCTTCCTCTGAACCAGTTAGAAATTCTAAGGCACCAGTCAGGGGAAAGGAATCTCAAGATGATGGGCCTTTCTTATAGGTTCACACCTCTGGAAAAGGCAGGGAAGGAAGTCAGCCTTTATACTCACCATGGAGACCATTTAAAAGAAGAACAGTCTGAGGTCTCCTGTACAAGCTCCTCTAGGGGTCCAGTTCCACCACCAAGAGTCTTCACTCCAAGTCTGAGTGTCTGTCTTCAGGTCTCTCTTCAAGTGTCTCTCTTAACTCCAACTCTGAGTGACTCTCTTCACTCCAAGCCCAAGTGACTGTTCTATCCAGTCCAACTCCGAGTGACTGAAGATCTTTCAATTGATTGTTCTATTGTGTGCCTCTGTTTCCTCTATTTAAAGACCTTTTTCTCTTGTGTCACCTCCCCTAAATTTTACATCTACCAATCACAGCAGACACGCCTCTCCAGGACTGCCCACTCAATGTATGAAGTGGGTGTTCACACATTTTTTAGTTAGTTATACCTTTTGTGGTTAGTTAACACCTTTTTTGGTTAGTTCACCTTTTGTAGTTAGTTAACACTTTTTTGTAGTTAAAATGGGTACATCTACTTTAAATACTGAGTTAACACTTTGGGGATTAAAATCTAAAAATAGACAGAGGATTAAAATTTAATCTTCCCAATAAAGGAAGAGCTAAGTACTTTCATTGTTACAATCAGGAGATAGCCAAATCTAATGTTCACACTATCATATGAAAAAAAATGCTCCAAATCACTGTTAATTAGAGTAATACAAAATTAAAAAATCATCTGAGATATAACTTCATAACTATCATATTGGCTAATATGACCAAAAAGAAAAATGATAAATGTTGAAGGGGATGTGCGATAAAAGGGACACTAATACACTGGTGGCAGAACTGTGAACTGATACAACCATTCTGGAGAGCATGGCCATAAATGTATGCATGTCCTTTAAACCAGCAATACCACTCCTGGATCTGAATCCCAAAGAGATCAGAGATAAGGAGAAAGGACCTACTTGTCCCAAAAATATTTTTAGCAGCTTTTTTTTTATAGTGGCAAAGAAATGGAAACTCAGAGGATGTTCATCACTTAGGGAATGGCTAGCCTGAATATTGACTTAGAAAACAACACAACATTTTCTATGTTGTATTGAATTTTTATTTATTTGGTTAAGTATTTCCCAGTTACATTTTAATTTAGTTCTCTTGAACTCAGGTTCTGCTGGCTACTTGTAGACTTCCATATGATATATGGTTATAATGGAATACTATTGTACCATAACAAATGATGAACAAATGAGTTCAGAAAAGCCTGAAAACTTATATGGACTGATGTAAAGTGAAATGAACAGAAGTAAGAGAAGAGTGTTTATAGTAATATTAAAAAAAATCAAATGAAAATGTCCATTAAGGAGGCCAGTGTCAATGGATCACAGAGTACATGGGAGGGGGTCTTTTTACATGCTCTGTGATAAAAGTCATAGTAAGAAATAAAAAAAAATCACATTGTATAATTGTCAAATTAACTGAATTAAATCAGTTGAAATATACATATATACATATTCAAACACACACACACACACACACAAGAACCAGTGAATACTATATACCTATACTTCAGTGGTATCAAATTGAAATAGTATCAGGCTAAAATAGGATACATGTATGTCTTTCTAAAATTTTTTAAAATTTTATTTCTAACAAAATATGTTGTATAACAACTTTGTTTCCAATGGGTATGTCTCTATGTTTTAGTGCATACATGTAACATATTATGTCTATATGCATGGATAGAGGTATTTATGTGTGTGTGCATATATATATATATAATATCTAAATATACATAAACAAATACAGGATTGAACTTTTGATTCCCTTTATTTAAGAAACTTGGATAACAAAATTCCCTCTACATATACAGTTTAGTTCCTACTCTGAAATTTCTCTTTTTTTCCCCAGCCCTTTGTTTAGTGTAATTTTGATAGCATTATAGTTTTAAAAGGATATATTTAATATTTCTGCTTTTTTGCATTTGCTTGTGAGACTTTTATGTCTTATTATATGATCAATTTTTGTGATGGTGCCATGTATTGCTGAGAAAAAAGGTATATTCCTTTCTATTCCCATTCAGTTTTCTCCAGAGGTCTATCAAGTCAAACTTTCCTAAAATTCTATTCACCAGCTTAACTTCTTTCTTGTTTACTTTTTTATTTTATTTATCTTATTCTGAGAGGGGAAGGTTAACCCTCCACCCAATAGTAGGGTTTTATTGTCTATTTCCTCTTATAACTTGTATAGTTGCTCCTTTAGGAATTTGGATGCTACGCCTTTTGGTGTGTATATATTTCATCTTGATATTACTTCATCATCTATGGTTACTTTTATCAATATATAATTTCCTTCCTCATCCCTTTTAATTTGGTCAATTTTTACTTTTGCTTTGTCTGTGATCATAATTGCTACCCTGGCTTTTTTAACTTTAGGTGAAACACATTAGATTTTACTCCAGGCTTTTCCCTTTACTATACTTTGTATGTGTCTCCTTGCTTTAAATGAGTTTCTTGTAGATAACACAAGGTGGGATTCTGGTGCACATATATTTGAATGGCCTGTTTCTAACATCTGAAAATAGAATCCTGGAATATATAAGGGGGCCCAGGTCTTGGGGCTATAAGTGAAATTAGTGTTATAAGAATGACTGCCAAAGAGAGTTGAACAACAGGTCTGGTGAAAAGGACCTGGGAGCCTGACACAGCAGAGTTTTTCACCCAGTTCTCCCTCCAAATACACATAAATAACCATCAGCAACAAACCACATTAGTTAGCATGTGGTTAAAGCAGATGGGCTTTGGTCCCATCATCTCATATGTAAAGATTCAGCTCGTGATGCATTGGCCCTTCTAAAATTCTTCATAATATGATTCTCCCCTGATAAGAGAATGTTATGAGTTGTTTTGGAGAACAGGGCAATAATACAAATTTAAGAATTAAATTAAAATACGGACTGAATTAGGGTAGTCAGCAAATTAAAAAAAAAAAAAGATGAACCTATCCAAAGGCAGGGACATTTCAGGGGATTTTATTTTTAGAAAATCTGGTAAGAAGATCCCCATTTTATTCTCTTAGGTGGAAAGTCAAACACATGACTTTATAAGACAGATACTTAGGGCTTAATGAGAGCTCAAGTGGCACTGATGTTTGCAATTACTTAGCTTTGTTGCAGGGATCAGATAATAATTGATAATTCTTTCCTCCTCTAAGGTGGATTCAGTTTTGTTGCTTTGATCCAAGCAGTGGCTTGGTCTTTTGGAGTTTGAGGCTTCAAGCACTATTGGGAGAATTTTGTTTCCTTTTTTCTAAAGGGGAAGAACTCCCTTCTAGCTAGAATAATCTATATTTTGGTAGAGAATCAGTTAAAAAAAAAACTCAAGTTCTGGGATGTTAGTATGTGTCTCTCTAGATTTGTTAGCTAAGTTTCTGTTCCTCCTAACTATAGGGATTTGAGACTACTTGAAAATAAAATTTAAAAAAATATGTCTTGTATTCAGCAAAATATAGATTGAATATTGACCTTAAGTGCGGAATTGTTTGGTTTGGTTTTTCCAGATGGGGTGGTGGGGTTTGTCAGATAGGCATCTACTCTGCAGTTTAGGAGGTGTCATGAATAAAGTATGGGGTGAGGTCAGAAAGACTCACTCATCTTTCTGAGTCCAAATCTTATCTCAGACATGAGCTATGTGACCCTTAGATAAGTTACTAAACTCTGCCTCAGTTTTGTCATTTATAAATGAGCTGGAGAAGGGAATAGCAAACCACTCTAATATCTTTCCAAGAAAACTCCAAAAGATGTCACAGAGTAAGAAGTAACTGAAAACAACTGAACAACAATAACTGCAATTTAAATATCTAATAAGTTACCTGAAAGATTAAATGATTAGCTTGGAATTAGACAGTCAAAGGCAGAGTTGAACTTGAACCCAGGTCTACTTCTCTGAGATCCATTGGATCTTGGAACCCATGTTGTCTTTCAATGCAAACTACGATGACAAGTTTGAGGGATATTTAAGTTGGTACATCTTCAATGAAGGGCAAGGCAGAGTAAATTCACATTATGAAAAAATGAACCTATTTAACTACAGAAATACCCTAACACAATATTATACTGTCCTCTCAACTACATGCCATTCACCTCTCTCATCACTCTTCTTAAGAGTACTGGGATGCTTGGTCTGGCCACCAGATGGCTCTCATCCTTTCCATGTTACACATTGAATCTAAAGTCACTGTCAAGATGGAGCAAAAATGGTGTTAAAATATAAATAAAAGAATTATAAAGGTTTCTTTTTTTTTTAAAGTAAAAGTTACCTTTTCATTGTGCCATCATTTTTTTTAAACCCTTACCTTCCATATTAGAATCAATACAGAGTACTTGTTCCAAGGCAGAAGAGTGGTAAGGGATAGGCCATGGGGGTTAAGTGACTTGCCCAGGGTCACACAGCTAGGAAGTGTCTGAGAACAGATCTGAAACTGTCTCTAGGCCTGGCTCTCAAGCCACTGAGCCACCCAGCTGCCTTTTGGTGCCATCATTTTTCTAAGTCAACTATGACAATATAAACTCACAAATCATAGATTGTAGTCAACCATTCTTGTTCTCCAAGAAAACTTCATTAGTGGTTGCACCCAACTCTTTGTTGATTGGGGGAAGGAAAGGGAATAAGTATTTCTATGGTACTTAATATGTGCCAGGCACTGTGTTAGGTACTTTTTTGCAAATATCACCTCATTTGATCCTTATCACAACCCTTTGAGATAGGTTTTTTATTACTCGTTTTTTCAGAAGAAAATATTGAGGCAGAGATTGAGTCATTTGCTCCAAGTCATACAGTAAAAAAAATTCCGAAGCTAGATTTGAATTCAGGAAGATGAATCTTCTTGACTCCAGACTTGGCATTCTATCCACTGTGCCATCTAGCTGCCCTCTCTGAAGCACCTCTAATAATATGGATTCACAAGGCCAGAGCCAGTCCTGGTCTAATAGGTAGCGAAGTAGCCTCAATGTAATGTAAAGTGGGTTCAAGCTCTGCATCTAACAAATTCTAGCGATGTTAACTCTAGACAAGTCACTTAACTCTTGGTGCCCCAAAATGAAAATTCTCTGGAGACTTTTTCTTAATTCATAATTATTTATTAGATAAATTAAAAGAGTGGATCAGGGAAAGAAAAAGCCTCTTGCCACATGTGGCTGTTGGTCCCCTTACCAAATGCCTACTGAATTCTAGAACTATCTCCTTGGGCACTTTCTTACACTGAAATCTTTGCCAAAGAGGGAAATTTCCTTCCCCAAATCTCTTTGAAGCTATTTGTGCTGTCATTTTTCTGAGTGCTGTAAACCTTGAAATTTCTTAGACTTGTGAATGTTGGAAATTTCACCATTGGAAAGTTTCATACTTGGAAAAAATTTCCTACTGATAGTAAGAACTCTATTGGAATGTGAACCCCCTTGGCATGGGAGGATCCTTCTCCTCCCTACTTGGGACTGCTTTAGGACAGAAACCTTTTGCTGAACAATGTAAAGGGCTTTGACCTATGCTTAAGCATAGAACAGGAAGTTCTTTGAGTCATGATTGATTTTAGAATTGATACAATAGAGATACTTGGAATGACAGAACCAGGTCTTGGAACTTCCAATCTCCACCCTACTCAGGGTAACAGGATTTAGGAAGGGCTACAGCAAAAGGATCAAGATTTAATTATTTGAGAATATGACCTTCAACAGGCAAAGCCACAGACCTCTGGGTGGTCCTGGGTTAAGCTAGAGCCACCATTGGCACAGGGAAGACATGGACAGTGATTGGTAGATGTGAGAACTGAGGGGAGGGAACTTAGATGTTTTCCTTAAAGATAGCGGGGTCTGAGGACTAGGGGAGGCGAGAGGTTTTGCTCTGAGAGGTTGTGCTCTGAGAAGCTTGCTCTGAAGGAGGCTGGAGGTGGAGGCCCCTGAGACTGTTTCTCCATTTTGGTCATGTGAGTGATAGGGACTGATCTCTTTTCTTTGCCTCAGCTATCTAAGGGCTTGGGCCTTTTGGCCCAGCCTAAACAGAGGGGGTATTTAAGCCCTATTCCCTTCTCTCTCTCTCTCTCTCTCTCTCTCTCTCTCTCTCTCTCTCTCTCTCTCTCATACCTTTCTTCCTCCTGTTTGTAATTAAAAACTCCATAAAAGGTTGACTGCTGACTTGAGTTTTCATTTAGGAATTACATAGCTGAATTCCTTGGCGACCTTAAATTAATATATATCAGTCTTTTAAAGTGATTTCCTAGTCACAGTGCCTCTGATTTGGCAGACTCTGATCTTAGTTCAAACCAGAGGCTGGTCTTCCAGACACCAGGAGTCATGTGGGACAAGAGATGAACATCTTCTGGGTGTCAGAGAGCCAGAAGACCTCGGGTGTCCACCCAGAGTGCTCATGTGTCCCCCTCATCTTAAGTAGATAAATATCAGTTTTTGTTCTTAACTCAATCCAAGGGTACAATATGAAATGTTCCCCTTTAAGTTCCAAGGCTGATCTTAGGATATTAAGAAAGAAAAGGGGTTCAGGCTAGTGTTTAAATTCTTACACTATAATTTACAGAGCTTGACTATCAATTTAAGATAAACTATATATAAATATGCCATATTTTATTGAATATTTGAGCTAAGACAAGTTATAGAGTAATCGCTGATTTGTATTAGCAGAAAGAAAAGGAATTTCCCCAACACTAATTTCCTACACAATGAAATCATGAGTCTTCACAAAAATTTATTAATACATAATTCTTAGGACTTAATGTAGTAGAAAGAATACACTGGATGTAAGGTCATGAACCTAGAGTTCAAATCCTAGTCTTCCTACCTATTCCCTTATGACTTAGAACAAGTGATTCCAAGACCTCATTTTCCTCATCTGTTGATTGAGGGACTAGAAGAGAGATTCCTCCTCTCTTTTGTGTGTATCATAGATCTCTTTGAACGTACAGCCAATTTTATGAACTCCTTTTCAGAATAATGTTTATTGCTTAGATTCATGTTATATTCATAGTTAGATGTTAGTGAAAATAAAGATGTGATTTTTTTTCCCATCCAAGGTTATGGATCCTCTAAAATCTATTCATGGAATCCCAAGGGGTCTCTGAACCTCATTGAAGAAGCCCTAGACTAGATGTGGTCTAAAGTCTCTTTGCAGCTCTAAATCTTTTGATCTTAAGACCTCAGGGAAAACCACTGACTCTCAGTAGTGCTCTCTACCCTTCAGCTGCTTTCCCAATAAGGCAACAGTTTAAATTCGCCTATCTATGATATCTCTATTCTCCTTTCATCACCAAAAACACACACTGGGGATGCCTGACTGAGGTTATAGTACAGCCTGGAGTCATGGAATGGAGCAGAGCTGACTAGGTAGCTCCAGATCTGAATCCTTGACCTTGGTCCCATTAGTACCAAACTTTCTATCTAATTGGAGGAATTAACTGCATATTTATGAGATTAAATTAAATTGGGACAAAACATAAAATATCTGACCTCTGATTCTTATAATCTTAGGTATCACAACTTGCCTTTGCTGCCATAGCAACATTTGTACATCTTAATTAAAAAATCAATATTAAGTTTACAAACAGTTTTGTTTTTAATTTCCTTTAAAAAAAATATGCAGGCCCAATATAAAGAAGGAATTGTTACCGCAGTGAATCAAGGCTGCTTGTAAAGTAAATTGTAACTATTTATTTTCTTTAAAAATGTGTGAGCTGTCTCTCTGCAGGGGGGACACACAAAAGGACTCTCTGAAGGTCTTTACCTTATTAGGGACATTCGAAGTGGTAGTCCAGGGATGAACTGAACAGTGCTCAGTATATTGGGAAAAAAAGGCCAAGCCTGGAGCTGGAACATGTGAGAGTCACTTATTTGCTTTGTGATCCTGGTCAAATCATTAAATATTTCTGGGACTTAGTTTCCACATTTTAAAGTTGAAGTGGGAGCAGCAAGTTGGCAAAGATGACAAAATATAGAAATAATCAGTGGTGGAGGGCTGCTAAAAGAGAAGCACACTAATATGTTTTTGATTGAGTGGTAAATGAGTCCAGCCATGCTGGAAAATAATTTGGAATTATGCCAAAAAAGAGCAAAGGAAATGTCTAGACCCTTTGACCCAGAGATCCCACTGCTAAACATATATTCAAGATGGTCAAAGTCAGGGGAAAAAGTCCTATGTGCACCCAAATATTGATAGTAACACTTTTTTTGGTAGTATTAAAGAATTTTAAACAAATTAGATGCCAATCTATTGAAGAATGGCTAAACTAATTCTGATACACAAACACAATGGAAGATTATTGTTCCATAAGAGGATGAATATAAATAATTTAATGAGGAAATCAAAATATGGACTTATATAGAAGGAAGTTGGCAGAACTAGGGAGATTATATATACAATGACTATAACCATGTAAACAGAAACAATAACAAAAAATCCATATATTTAAAATGACCAAGCTTAGCCTCAAAGAAGAGACAAAAAAAATGTACCCCCTTCCTTCCCTATAGGAGTGGGGATTATGGATGTAGATCCATATTTTATATATTGTCAGAGACTTAATATGTTGATTAGTTTTGCTGAATTCTTTCCCCTCTTATTTGCTGTTTCAAGGGAAGACTTATTAGGAAAGGGAGAAGGGGAGAGATTTATGTGGAAATGAAAGTGATATAAACCCCAAAGATATTAATAATACTTTTTAAATGGGGGCGGGGGAATTAACTTATTTCTAAAGTGTCTCTAAAAGCCTATGAATAATTTGGCCAAAGATTTGTTGATGAGACAAGAAGAGGAATTTTTTGTTAGGAAATCAAATAAGGGGGTGAGAAGGAATTCTTGTCTCTGGACTCTGACAGGTGTTAAATGTGGGAGGAGGGAAGTATGAGGTGAGGACAGCCATGGATCAAAAAGCTGCTGGGAGAGCTCCCACATACCAGCCTGCAAAAAAATGCTGTCTGCTCTTTGATCTCTGGCTCCTCCCCAGGTTCCACTTCCCCCACACAAGTAGATACCCTGCTAACCCTAATGCTAGACTGTATTATCCTGTCCTTCCTACATCTGCCTTAAGATTCTCCCACGAATAGTTAATACAAGATTTATGTGTCTTAAAGCCAAGTAGGATTATGGGATTATAGATTTAGATCTGGAAGAGAATACCCTCCTCCTCCACAGTTTTACAGATAAGGAAACTCAAGTCAGCAGAGACAAGACAAGGGACTTGCCCAAGATCATAAAAGTCATAAGTGTAGGACCACTTTGAGCCAAGATCTAGTGCTTTTCCAATATATCTATTTCCATATCCCATCTTTAACATAGCCATGAAAATAATTGCTCCTTCACAGGCCTGGAGTCCAAAATAACTACTAGAAATTAGACAGTAAGATTTAAAGAAATCTAAGTTTTCTTTCTCTATAACTCCTGGTTTTCCAGGGAGTTCATGCTTGTGGAAAAATAGAATAAATTGGCAAATTGAATCAATTCACTTCAACTGACATTTTTGGAGGGATCTGTTTAGGTAGTAAGGATGGGGAGAGCAGGACATAAGTACTTATGGCAGGGCCTGTGAGAAATCAACAAAAAGAAGCTAATTCGGCCTGGGATGATCTTTGAAAATAATTTGCAAACTGAACTATGCCTGTTCAGAAAAATGATCATTTAAGTGTATTTGGGAATATCTTTAGAGGATACCTCGTCCCATAATTTTCTCGATAACACAGTAGATTCTCCAGGAAGGTCTGTTTTTTGTTGTTGTTTCCCCTCCCCCCTTCTAATTTTTCTTCAGCTGACAAACTGTATAGGCTGAGCCTTAATCAAATAAAGTGTTGAGTGAAAACAAATTCTCGGAGTGTAACCAGTGCACACACAAGCTCAGACTGGACTAGAGCCCCTGCTGGAGATTTTGGTAAGCCTCTTCCTTCACAGCAAAGCCTTCTCTCACTTTTTCCTCTGTCTATGAAGAGCGCCTGGAGCCCTGCAGCTGGAGGGGAGGGTACAGTTGGAGAAGGAAGGAAAGAAGGGAGAGAGGACTAAGGAAGGAAAATTTCCTTGCAGGGGTCCTAGTTTTTTTCTAAAGCAAATCTCTAACCATATGCAAATATTAAGGACCCTATTTAGGAAATTAAACAATTGAGGCTTCAGAAAGAGTTTTAAGGAAAGGAATGGATAAGTTTAGAAGCAACACAATATAGTGTAAAGTGTGTCAATTTAGAGTCAGTTGACTTAAGTTCAAATCCTGTCTATGTCACTTACAAGCTCTGTGACCTTGGTTGTGTTATTTAATTTTGGTTTCCTCAACAGTAAAATATGGGGTTTGGACAAGATGGACTCTATAGATATCTCCAAACTCTTAAATCTAGTATCCTATTTTTTTTTTTAAGTAAGTTACTGGGGAAGGGAGAGGAGGGCAGAGAAGGATGTGACTTTCAGGTAAGATCTTTCCATGCTTGCCAAATGTAGAAAAGATTCTCTCCATCCCCCCAGGACCCGCACCCGGTACCCTCAGTGTAGTTTAGGCCAATAAGTCATACTCAACCTGAATACAAGCCAGATTAAGGCTCAATGAGGGGAACTAGTAATGCAGCTAGTGAAGCCCTTTTACTAGTAGGGTCTTTTAAAAAAATTATTGAATGAAGGAATGAATGCATTCCTTGATTCTTGTACCTTAAGGTTTTCACCTGGATTTGATAAGAAGACTGGTTCAGGGCAGGAGAGCTCTGATTAAAGCCCAGTTCTTTAACAGCTAACCTCAGCAGCCTACCTTCCTGGTCTGATGAGAGACAATAAAGGTGGCCAGGGGGCAGCTGGGTAGCTCAGTGGATTGGGAGCCAGACAGGATGTCCTGGGTTCAAATCAGATCTCAGACACTTCCTAGCTATGTGACTGGGCAAATCACTTAAGCCTCATTGCCTAGCCCTTACTGTTCTTTTGCCTTAGAACTAATACTCAGTATTGATTTCAAGATGGAAAGTAAGGGTTAAAAAAAAGCACCCATACAGTAATCTGGTAATACCCTGATATGCAGGTGAAATGAATCATTCCTGCACTGTCTATCATTTTTTTCAATTCATCTCTTTCTCATACTCTGTGGTTCCTCCCTCCCTCCTGGCCTCAGTAATTCAATACCATTAAGCTTTTTGGATACTGACAACATACATATACATCCTTCATTCCTCTCCTCCCTTCCTTCAATCAACACTTAGCACACTGCCTAGCACATTGTAACACTTAATAAATGCTTGTTGACTGACTTTATTTAAAGACTGCTTTCAAGAAAGTACCTGGTAGTCACTTTATGTTGATATGTATTTAAGTCAATGAGTCAAGGGAGAGGAAGGTATTTACAACTTCTCTCTCTCTCTCTCTCTCTCTCTCTCTCTCTCTCTCTCTCTCTCTCTCTCTCTCTCTCTCTCTCTCTCTCTCTTCCTTTCTTTCTCATTCTATCTCTTTTTCTGTACTTCTTTACTTTTTCTGATTCTGCCTTTTATTTCTCTGTCTCTTTCTGCCTGCTTTCCTATCTCTGTGTCTATCGCTTTCCATTTATGTTTGTCTGTTTCTTTTTCTCTGTCTTTCTCATTCTGTCCCTCTTGTCTCTTTCTTTGCTCTCTGTTGCTTTTTTTTTCTTTGTCAGTTGTCTGTTTGCCTATCTCTGTCTCTGTGTTTCTCTGTGTGTCTCTGTTTTGGTTTGCCTATCTGTCTCTTTCTCCTCCCTGTGGAATGAAAGGTTTTGAGCTCTTAGAAAAAGAATTTCAGATGTCAGTCACATTTTCTATGGAGCTTGCAGGCTGTCCCCTCAAGCTCTTTTAGCCACATAAGTAGATCCATTTTCATTTGTGCTTACACAAAATGTTGCAATAATGCCAAATAATGATGGTGATAGGGACAAAATGGGCCAACAGTTTTATTATAATAACATATTCCCTGGGGAGTAACATTCCCAGCCCCTTCTCTCCCTCTGTCCCCATTTGAAAGATTATTATTAGGCTAACAGAAAGTATGCCAGGCCAGAGAAAGCAGCCCTACTCATGGGCCACTGAATGCTGTTTCCTCCACTCTACCCCATCTAGGGCACAGAAAGCAGTGATCATAGCCCAGAGAACTGGAAGAATTCTTTTAGTCAATCCCCTGTACTTTATGGATTAGGAAACTGATCTATAATGATTTGGCTGAGTTCAGACAAATGTTGACTATCTGTGCTGGGATTCAAATCCAGGTCGTTGGACTCCAAAGACAGTGTTCCTTCTACTACCCTTTGTTACCTGTGATCCAGGTCACATCTATGGGCTAGCTCTATTCATAAAGTGATCCTAGAGTTCAGGAAAGGACCTTCTGCTCTCACTGCCCCATCATGAGGCTGCCTTCTTCTCACTTGGTCTGAAGTTACCACTCTTAGCATCCCACATTATAATAATGTAGAGGGATCAGAGTTCAAAGAACTGGGATCCGACCCAGCTTCTGACCTTGGGTGAGAAACTTGATCTCTTTAACCCTGTTTACTCATTGGCAAAATAAAGGGCTGAGGTCCGATGATCTTGAAGATCACTTCTAGCTTTAGCTTGCTATGGCATTAAAAGTACTGTACTTGAAATTCCAGGAAAAAAAATCAGAAGTATAAGAACTTGTATTGGCCCTCAAAGTGCTTATAATCTGGTGGAGGAGAAAAACCACAGATAGAGATATTGTAGTTTAGTTGTATCTGCCTCTTCATGATTCCATGGACCATAGCATGTCAATAGTGACCATAGGATTTTCTTGGCAAAGATATTAGAGTGGCTTGTTATTTCTTTCTCCAGCTTGCTTTACTGAGGAGGAAACTGAGGCAAACAGAATTTAAGTTACTTAGGATCACACAGATAGTGAGTTTCTGAGACTGCATTTGAACTCGGGTCTTCCTGACTCCAGGTCTAGTGCACCGGCCATCTAACTGCCTACATACATTAGAGCTAGTACACTCACATTTTCATTGATATCAAGAACTCCTAGGTGAGGAACTACTTTCTATTCATGCAGTTTGGTACCCTCTCTGTAATGTAAAAAAAAATCTTTTTTAAACTTTACTTTCTGTATTAGATTGGATATAATCAACACCACAGAAGATCAGTAAGGGCTAGGCAAATGGGGTTAAGTGACTTTCCCAGGGTCACATAGTTAGTAAATGTCTAAGGTCATATTTGAATCCAGGCCCTCCAAACTCCAGGCTGGCTCTCTACCAGATGCCCTTCCAATGATCTTTTCCTTCCTTCCTTCCTTCCTTCCTTCCTTCCTTCCTTCCTTCCTTCCTTCCTTCCTTCCTTCCTTCCTTCCTTCCTCCCTCCCTTCCTCCCTCCCTCCCTCCCTCCCTCTCTCTCTCTCTCTCTCTCTCTCTCTCTCTCTCTTTCTTTCTTTCTCTCTTTCTCTCTTTCTCTTTCTTTCTTTCTTTCTTTCTTTCTTTCTTTCTTTCTTTCTTTCTTTCTTTCTTTCTTTCTTTCTTTCTTTCTTTCTTTCTTTCTTTCTTTCTTTCTTTCTTTCTTTCTTTCTTTCTTTCTTTCTTTCTTTCTTTCTTTCTTTCTTTCTTTCTTTCTTTCTTTCTTCCTTTCTTCCTTTCTTCCTTCCTTCCTTCCTTCCTTCCTTCCTTTCTCCCCTTCTTTTCCCTTACTTACTATCTTAGAATCAATACTGTGTATTTGTTATAAGGCACAAGAAAGGTAAAGATTAAATAGTGGGGGAGGTTGAGGTCAAGCAACTTGTCCAGGATCTAACAGCTAGGAAATTTCTGAGACTAGATTTGGACCCATCTCTAGGCCTGGCTATCAATCCAATGAACCACCTCAATGCCCCTCCAGTGCTTTTTCAATGAACCCATCCTGCATTGCAAGATCTGCTTGAATGGAATTGCAGTTGCTTCCTAATTATGGTCATCTAAAGAATGGCAGTAGTTTCCAGAGGATAAATAAAGAATTTGAAAAGGAAAGGAAGAAGTGCTCTAAAGAAAAACTTAATCAACTCATTTCACAACTTGAGGGTTTCTGCTTCTGATTTGGTCCACAGATGGGCTAGTTGAGGCCAGAGTCCTTAAAACTACCTGCAATTCATTCCTGGTCACCCTTGGGGTCATCCAGACTCCTGATTTAAAGATGAGGACTAGGGGATGGGAGATCCAGGTGATTCTGACCTCTTTTTTCAAGATAATGACCAGTTTCACTTTACAAAATAGTACTTAATCCTAGGAAATAAGAACTGTGTGGCAGGTTCTTTCTTTCTTTCTGCCCCCTCCCCCCATCAAGACACAGAAACCTTTATTTTCTCCCTATAGCACAAACCGCCACTGTTAAATAATATTGGATAATTGCACCTGTCGCACTCCCCATATTGTGCCGAGGAAAAATAATTGCTGGTTTTCTGCCTTGCAGTTTAGCTGTGACTCTGTCATTTGACTTGGAGCATGTCATTTTCTCCCATTTTAGACTGTGTACAGTCAAACTGTGTGAAAGGACTCACAGATAGCAGCCCTGCGTGTGTGAGTGGGCGCAGACCTCATTCAGCAATGATTTCTAATTTATACAGCACCGAAAATTCACAGCTATAAATAAACAGTTCTGACTGGCTGTGCTGCCTACTCAAATGCTTTATTATTAAAAAAAAAAAAGAAAAAAAGAAGAAAAAAGCAGCAACTCCATTTGGAAGAAAAACAAGATTGTCTGGATGGATATTGGTGTTGGAGGCTTTGGGCCTGCAGAGAGAGGCTGGAGCCTGGGAGCTGAGCTGAGCCTAGCAGTTAGCTGTTGGCTGCATTCTCCCAGGGCCTAATCTCCCTGCTCTCTTCCCTCGGCCCACCCTGGCTCTCCACGTGCAGTTGAAACGTGTTTTGGGGATTACAGTATGTGAAACTGGCTTCCTGTTATGACAAGTGTTGCAAACGAGTAGGTACAGATGAGCTGAAAATAGCTTGAAAAGAAGATGGCCTTTGGGGGTGGGTGGAGGGGGATATGGGGTTAATATGCTCACGGTTCAAGGGAACACAGCCAGGCCTGGATCCAGACTCTAAATTGGTTTCATATGAGAGACACAGTGATGTCATGGAAAGTGAATTGACTTTTAGTATTTGAAGACCTGGGTTTGAATCGTGGTCCCCCACCTTTAATCTCACTGAATCACCTGTGGTTCATTTGATTACTAAGCAGGAATATTCACTTTAAAAAGATGCCAGTCTATCCTCCATAATACCCCATTACTGAAGATTGGAACCCTGGGGCTTCCTCATAGGCTGGACCTCTGCTGAGTCTTTTCTGCCGCCAGAAGAGACAGAATTCTTGCCCTCCGGTGGGATTGAGATTTAAAGTTTCAGGATCATTCCAACAATGACACTCAGGGCCACAAGAACATGGAGAGCCCAAGGGGATTTGGAGATCATTGTATGGTTGAGGAGGGAGCCCAATTCCTAGAACTGGGGGGGTTTGTAATTTCTTTTGTGTCCTGGACTTCTTGGATAGCTTGATGAAATTGATGGATCCCTTCTCAAAATTAAGTTTTTGAATGTGCAAAATAAAATACATAGGATTGCAAGAGAGACTGTTTATATTTAAACATAGATTTCTCTCTTCATCTACATGTATATATATATGGACATCTATGCATGTGAATGTATCTATATGCCAATGTATGTATACACAAATAGGTAATGCATAGCCACATGCATATGTTATATATACCCAGTGTATATACACACATTCATGCAGATGCATCTATACATATTTACATACACATGTTTTATGTACATAATATGGACCCCATGTTAATAACTCCAAGTCTAGGGACAGGTTAAGTGATTTGCTCAAGGTGACTCCATTGGAGGATAAACTGGTATCCAATGTGGTGTTCTTCTATGGGAAGTCATCCTGGAGATTTTCTTCAAGCACCCTCAGATTCCTAATCATTTGAAGGGGTGGGAAGTGGGAGAAAAGGGACTAATATTGGCTTCTTGGCCATTCATCTCATTTTTTCCCCCATCCACCATAACCTTTTGTCCAACCATATTGGAACACCATTCTGCCATGTTAGCCTGCTTCTCCTATTAATGAGTTTCTTTCAGGGTCTCTGTTTTATGGATGGCTCCAGACCATCTCACAGAGTGCCTCTGACTCTGTGAGCTTAGTCACCATGATCCTCCCACCCCCTACTCCTGCCCTGTGGATACTTTCCCCCTCTCCTACCCATTTTCATTCCTTTGTTATGTGCTGTTATTGCCCCATTAGAATGTAAGCTCTTTGAGGGTAGAGCCCATCTTTCTTTTTATTTGTACTTGTATCCTCAGTGTTAACAGTGTTTGGCACATAGCAAGGACATAATATATTTGTGGCCTTGCCTTGTTTTGTTGTCTTCTTTCTTTTCTTTAAGATTTGCCAACTTTCACTTGAATAAAGACATCAAGTCGCAAGGCTCTTAGTATTTCCCCTATTCCCAGCACCCACTCAGGGATGGCCCTAATGACAAGGCATCTGTTTCAGTTCTATTTAGCTTCCATGGTATACTTAATCTGTGTACCAACTGACCAGACATTGCTGTCAATGAATACTCAAAAAGACATTAGGAACCTCAAAGCAGATTCTGTGAATTTATTTGCTAATCACATCACCATTTCCTTAAGTCATGAGCTTAATGTTTCATATCAAAGCAATCTTGGTCATCATTATAATCAGATTACCTTTCTGACTAGATTTTCTTCCAAAAGATATTAGTCTAGCTTTTATTTCCTTAATTGATCTTGTCCAAGGTGGAGATCTCCATCATTATCAACATCCTCAAAATCACTGGAGACTTGGAGGTTTTCTACTTTGGATATTGACTCAGTAGGGATTTCCTCCATATTGGCTCCCCTTGCTACTGCACCATCACTCACATCATTGTGATTCTGGGAGGAGAAAAACTGCAGCAACAAGGCCTTTCTGCTCATCTTCTTTCCAGATTCAGAGGACAAGGGAACAGCAGTCTCTAAGTTCAATCAATTCACAGAAGTTCTTGTGATAAATGAATTTCTCTGTACTCTGGCTGAGGGGACAGTTTTAAACATAGGCCATATGCCCTTGGAGGTTAAGCAAAGGGAAATGAACTCTGTGTAGACCAGTTATATCTTTGGTTTGTCCAATAAAGGTCAATCCAATAATAGCTTTCTAACCTTCTAATTTAATATAATCCATTCACCTCATCCTGTTAGCCCCCCCACTGCCATCACCATCCTGTAGGCTTTATCTGGAATAAGAAACACACCAACTTTGTCCACAGAAACAAACAAAAAATTGCCTCTAGAGCAAAAGATTTCGCTCTAGCATTTTTCTTGTTTTCTTCCTCTTCAGAACATTGAAATGATCCCAAATTATTTCATTTTTATGGATTTTTGAACTCGATTACCTGCAAAAAGAGAGGAGAGATAAGGTATTAGGGTTTGCCTGATGGAGGTTTTGGAAGAGGTGAAGAATTGTTGCTACCTTGGGAGCAAAGAGGGAAGAAGAAAGATACTTTTCCAAGGTCTATGTAAAAGACAACTAACATGACTTAAAACAAATACTCAAGCTAACTCATTAGGCATCATTGGACAGTAGCTCTACATTAATATCAAACTTTTCCTTCTTTAGTCTGATGCCTGACACTTGCTGTTAGCTAGTTAACAAATTCTGGTATTTACTTTCAACTAACACACTGCATGTCTAAAATGGGACAGGTGACAGGGGCTGGTGGCTTTGGCAGATGTTTCCACATAGCATGCAAGACAGTACAGGCACTACAGGGGGAAGGAAAGCATCAGAATGAAGAACATATAGAAGAGCAAGGATTCAACTCACTGTGTACCATTCCCCTGCCCAGTTCAACTTGCCTGCCTCTGTGGAGCATCCTGGCAAATTTATGTATTATTTTCATATAGGATTACCACAGGGGACCTACTCTTTATAATATAATTAGGGGATTGCATTTTTTAGAATAGTCATTAATCCAAGCACTAGGCTTGCAATCTCACACTTGGGGGTCATGCATGACTCTTTTCACAGCTTTAAAGTTTGAACCTTGAGGTACTTTTTTGGACTTCCACTGTCCTTCTATAGTGTTGCACTTTTGCTTATCATGCTTCCCCCCCCCCCCCCCCCCCAGTAAATGAGCTAATTGTGTCCTCTGGCTGACTATCAAAAGGTAAATACTTTGGTAGGAGCTTCTGGACTATAATTTAAAAAACATAGACCCACAGAGGTCTTTGAACCAGGGGTAATTGCTCTTCCAGAAGCTCAAAGCTACCTTCCATGCATTTTGTGTATATTTTTCACATACTTGCATATGTGCATGCACTCTTTATCTGGTAGAATGTAAGTTCCTAAAGTTGCTTCCTAAAAAGCAGGGAATATCTGACTTTTATTTTTATACTCCTAACATCTAGCACAAGACAGAGATGTCCCTTTGCTGACAAAGGTCCATATGGTCAAAGCTCTAGCTTTTCCATTATCTTTGTATAGCTATGAGAGTTGAGCTATGAGGAAATTTGAGTACCACATAGTCTATGCTTTCAAACTGTGGTGTTAGAGAAGACTTTTGAGAGTCCCTTGAACAGCAAGGAGATCAAATCAGTCAATGCTTAAAGAAAGTAAGTCACCCAATCCTCTGGAAGGTCAGATACTTCATGAAGCTGAAGCTTAAATATTTTGGCCACATAATGAGAAGACAGGATTCAGTGGATAAGATCCTGATGATGGGAAAGGCTGAAGGCAAAAGGAGAAGGGGACAGCAGAGGATCAATGGATAGTGTCATGGAAACAACAAACTTGAACTTGAACAGACTTCAAGAGATAATGGAGGACAGAATGGACTGGAATGCTTTGGTTCATGGGTCACAGAGTCAGATGCAATTGAATGACAATTGCACCACAGTTCCCAGCACATAGTGTGTTTTTAATAACTGCTTTTGGGGGGTAGGTGGCTCAGTGGATGGAGAACCAAGCCTGGAGATGAGAGGTCCTGAGTTCAAAGCTGGTCTTAGATGCTTCTTAACTGTGTTACCCTAGGCAAGTCACTTAACTCTGATTGTCTAGCCCTTAGTGCTTTTCTATCTTGGAACTAATATTTAGTATTGATTCTAACACAGTAGGCAAGGGGTGTGTGTTTGATATATATACACATATATACATATACATACATACATACACAAAACATTATATATAATACACACACACACACACACACACACACACATATATATATATATATATTTGTTGATTGCCAAATATTGCTGTTTTTTTTTTCTTGTCTGCTTTTCTTAGAAGGGTTCCTTTTCTACCTCTGAAGATCAAATCCTGTTCTAGGTTCTAATCACATTTTTGCATGGTTACTACAGCAATCTCCTAGTTAGCTTTCATTTCTCCAAACCTAGCCTACCTACATAAGCCAGAAGTACACATCTTTCTCAATTTTTGCATCACTCCTTTCCTTAGAGACCTACAATTATTCTCTCTTGACTCTTCAAAAAGAATGTTCCAACTTAATTTTTTACCCTTTTGTTTCCTTTTCTCTCTTCTCTTGTTTACAGTTGGTTCAGTGCTAATCTAATAATAATAACAGTTGGAATTTATGTCACTTCTAGGTTTATAAAAGACTATGCACATGTTATCTCATTTTATACTCATAAAACCATGGCAGAAAGTCCTATTATTATCCCTATTTTACCTAAAAGGCAGGTAGGTGGTGCATTGGAGAGAGTGCTGATCTTGGAGTCAGGAAGACCCATCTTCCTGAACTCAAATCTGTCTTTAAACACTAGCCCAGACCCTGGGTAAGCCACTTAATCCTGTTAGCCTCAGTTTCCTCAGCTATAAAATGAGCTGGTGAAAGAAATGGCAAACCATTCCAGGATCTTTGCCAAGAAAACCAAAAAAGACACTAGTTGTGTGACTCTCATCAAATCACTTTACATCTTTTTGCCTTAATCCACTAGAGAAGGAAATGGCAAAAAGCTCCAATATCTTTGCCAAAATAATTTCAAAAGGGTCATAAAGAGTCAGAAAACAACAACATTTTACATAGAAGGAAACTGAGGCAGACCAAGACTTACAAGCTAAATTACTTTTAAGGATATGTTGGTAAATGTTTAATAACTGGCTTTCCCTTCCCAAAAAAGCAGAGAAGTATACACTTTTAAAGTTTAATTTTCAGGACTAACAATTTATCCATCACTTTCTTAAGAGTATACCATCAAGGGACAACTAGGTGGTTTGGGAGATAGACAGTCAGGCCTGGAGATGAGAGATTCTGAGTTCAGATCTGACCTCAGACACTTCTTGGTTGTATAATCCTGGGCAATTCACTTAACCCCAACTTCCTAGCCCTTCCTGCTCTTCTGCCTTGGAATTGATTCTTAGTATTAATTCTAAGATAGAATGTAAGGGCTAAAAAAAGACTATGCCATCAACAAAACAATAAATCAAATCATGCCTTTGTAGTCTTTGCTATTTCTAAACTGTAAATGTTCACACTCAAAATTGAACAATAAACTTTTATGAACATTCCTGACTAATTGACTAATCCACATTTTTCATAGGATTTAGAGCTGTCTGGGACCTTAGAGACCATAGGTCCACTCCGCACCCCCTCAGCCCCCAAGAAGGGCACCATGACTTGCTCAAAGTCAAATATTAGTTGCACAGGATAGCCAAGATTGGCTTCCATGTCTTGTGACTCCATATGCAATATCCTCCATAGGAAGTCACTTTTTATTCTAGTGCCATTATGTTCTTTTTATTCCCCATCTACTTTTTTAGGCAGTTAAGTGGCAGAGTGGATAGTGTATTGGGCAAACAATCAGGAAGTTATTGTTCAGTCATTTACAGTCATGTCTGACTCTTCATGATCTCATTTGGGGTTTTCTTGGCAGACATACTGGAATAGTTTGCCATTTTCTTCTCCAGATCATTTTACCAATAAGGAAACTGAGGCTAGCATGGTTAAGTGACTTGCTAAGAGTCATATAACTAGTAAGTATGTGAAGCCAGATTTGAATTCAGGAAGATGTGTTTTCCTGACTCTTGATCTGATATTTTGTCTACTTTATAGTTACATTTACATGCTAATTTAGACACTTCAGTAAGTCACTCAAGTGCTCTCAATCTCAGTTTCCTCATCTATAAAATGGGGATAATACTAGGCATTGTACTAGATGAAACTTTTCTCAATGTTTTTTTCTTTTTATCATTTTCTTCTAGTTTTGTCAATGGATTTTCTTTTAGGATTGCTTATGTTATCTTGTTCCTGTAACCTTCTCATTTCCTTGAGGATCTCTAGTTCTTGCCTTTCTTTGTTGTGGTTTTTGTTTGCTTGTTTGTTTTTAAACTTTTACCTTCCATATAAGAATCAATATTGTTTATTGGTTCCAAGGCAGAAGAGTGGTAAGGATTAGGTAACTGAGGTTAAATGACTTGCCCAGGGTCACATAGCTAGGAAGCATCTGAGACCAGATTTGAACTGAAGACTTTCCATCTCTAAGTTTGGATCTCAATCCACTGAACCACCTAGCTGCTCCCTCTTGCCTTTCTTTGAATCCCCAGTTCTTACTACAGTGATTGGTACATAGTAGGTATGAAATGAATGCTCCTTGATTGACTGTTTTGAGGATTAAATTGGTTAATGTGTATCTAGTCCTTTGTATACTTTAAAGTGCTCTGCTCTTATCATCACCACCCTCACTGTTCCCAATATCTAAAGCAATCTCTTAGTATGGATATACAGCGGTAAACTATTTAATTTATGCTTCAATTTATTAAATTTAGATTGAAGTGTTTTCCCTTCTCTCATTAGGTTATAAGATTTTCTGGGACAAAAAGAATTCCTCCCATTTTCTTTGGAAATGATCTCAGTGCTGTGTAGAGTGAGTGAGTGCCCTGCATGAATCATAAGGTCATCTGACTAATTCCCTTCAAGGATCTCCTTGGTCTAATCTAATTGTTCTCAAATCTTTTTTATTTTGTAGTCTCTCTGAGGGTTCCCACAACTTCCCCTATTTGCTATCACTTCCTCCAAACTGTTTTCTAACCCCTCCAGCCAACCTCAGGTGTTACCACCACTGGCCAAGAAGCATAGATCACCATTTAAGTAATGCAGATCTCAAAAATTCTGAGAAGAGCCCATGGGGAGGCCAACAGGGTTCAGTTATCGAGAACAACAGATGGGCACTGCAGGTGGACCAGAGTTTACCTCTGGCTCCAACAAATAGTACCCCTGGACTCCTCAGAATAGCCTAGGGCTCTCAATGAGTGTGCTAGGGCATACCAGATTGGCCAGACCTACTATGAAATTTTGGATGATATGTTATTGCAGATAAATAAAATGTAGGAATAATTTCATCTAATATAAACTTTGCTTTGCCAACCTACAGAATGTGGTACATATAGAATTCAGAAAACATACAAAATTGGTCTATTTCACATATGTGTTAAGCTCCACTGATCTGAACTCAACACAAATGGCTTACATTTTTTATTAAAAGAAAACTGAATATATGCAGATGTAGTGATTCTCACATAACATGGCCGATTTAAACATTCAATATGCCATGACTATAACTCCTTTGTATCTTCAATACTTAGTACCATGCCTGCTACAGAGTAGATGCTTAATAAATGTTTATTTATCCATTGATTCCTCATGGCAAAGAATACTGCACCTTAAACAAAGAGAGTTGGAGTCGGAATGAACACATGGATGAAGGGAAACAATAGAACATATTAGAAAATTAGAAAGGGAACAGGTCAAAAAGAGCTTTAAATAGGACATAGGGGACTTCTTATTTGACCCCAGAGACTATAGGGAGTCACCAGAATTTATTAAATAGGAGGATAAAATGGAAAGAACTGCCCTGGATTGGATGGAATTTTCTATGTATACAATCTGAATAAACTGCACTTAGTTTGACTTTCTTTTGAAACCACTTGTCTTACTGACTACTGTCCCATTCATTGTCTTCTATTGCTCATGATGGAGTGAAGGTCCTTTAGGTTTGAGCACATGATGATGATCTGGGCTATTTTCTGGGGGAATTTCTGTCTTGCAATCAACTTTGCCAAAAAAAAAAAGCCTTTATCTGCCTGAATGGAATAAACATTTCTTGGTTTATTAAGAACTTTATCCCTGATTATGCCTGTATTCTATCAACTGAATCTTTAGAGAAAAAAAAAAAGAGTATTTCATCAGGTATATTCAATGACAACACCTAGACAAGACTCACCACTGGGATTTCAGCCTTGGTTTGGAATAACAATTAAAAAAAAAAAACAAAACAAACAAACATCTAAGGTGACTAAGTAGATAGAGAATCAGGCCTAGAGATGGAAAAGCCTGGGTTCAAATCAAGCTGTGTGGCCCTGGGTAAGTCACTTAACCTCAATTGACTAGCCCATGAACAGATATATCAATTCTAAGCCAGAAGATAAAGGTTTATTTTTGTGGGAGTTTCCTTCCCACTATTGGCTACATCATATTTACATTTTGCTTCCTTTTCTCCACCAATCTGAATATGTAGATAAAACACAGAAGAAAAAGAAATATTTTGTGCCAAATACTTGAAAGGATCATCCATCCACAGACATACTTCCTAAGGTACATTTGGGGTGGAAATCTGCTAGTGGCTCCAATTCAATTGAATGTAACTTATTTAATATACATTTTAGTGCCTATTATGTACAAGACTTTGCTTCCCTTTCATTGGCTGTCTGCTTAACATATATCACAGAAGAAGAAATGGAATAGAAAGAGAGGTTCTTTGGGATATTCTAACCCAGGCTGTGGCAGGGTTTCCCACAATAACCTTACTTTTGCCTAACGTTCATGAGCCTGCTGTCTGTACCTGTAGGGCTGTGCTTATATCTATTCGAAGGGAGGTTTCAAATTTACATTTGATCATTGATAATCTCTTTGCTATACAGTTATAATGCTTTCCTACCTTCTATCTCCCCTTTATGTGTTGTCTTCTATTATCATGTAAGCTCCTCAAGGGTAGGGACTGACTTTCATATTGTATTTATATCCCTAACAGTTAGCACTGTGGCTGGTACATAATGAGATACTAATCAATTATCTATCCACCTATCCATCCGTCTCTGTCTGTCCTTCTGCCTGTCTGTCTCTCTGTGTCTCTCTCTCTATTTCTCTGTCTGTCTGTCCGTCTGTCTGTCTCTCTCTTCTTATTTCTATGTAATCCAATTCTTCCTCTTCACCCAGCCCTTATTATTGATTCAGGACCACTATAATAAAATAATATTGCCAATGGTTAAACAAACTGATCTAAGGCAGGAATACCAAAAACTTTCTTTAGGTCACTTGGGGTCTGTGAACCTATTCTGGATCATGCTGCTTTTGGTTAGAATGCATGGAAAAATAATTGTCCAAATTAGGATGTATCTTGAACAGGAAACACAAGCGCAAAGAGATCTGAGGTTCTGTACAGTCATTCACTTAAAATGCATATGACATTTTCAATCAATCACAGCTCCACTGATGCCCCTCCTCTCGCTCCCCTAGGAGGCTCTAGTAGGGTATTAAAATGTATGCTTTCTATTTATCTCACACTCTGATTCATATGATCTTCCATTTCATTCTGTCAGTTTTTTAAGAAGCTAAATTATTCCTGTCAGTTTTATTCAGTTTGGAAGCTGCATCTTTTGATTACATTCCACTATGAAAACTGATCAATTGGCCAAGGATTGAGGGGAGAATATACATGAAGAACATAAAGTTACAACTCTCTGATGTGAGATTATGATTCATATCATTTCTATTTGGTCCAGAATATCATAGAATCCAATCAAGGAGGCACCTTGATAGCCATCTGGTCCAGCACCTTTATTTTACAGATGGGGAAACTGAAGGCCAAAGAACTTTAAGTGACTTTTTCAAAGGTCAATATATATGACAAATTATCCTCTAGTTTTTCCTTAATGGTCTCCAAAAGAGGGAGCTCATTGCTTCCCATGATAACACATTTTCTCAATGGAAAATTTTATTTACTAGAAAGCTTTTAGAGAACTGAGAATTTTTTTTTTCAAAAGGGATGGTGGCTTATAAATGATGGCCAGTGAGTTTGACTTTGATTCTTGACAAAATTGTTGAATGTATTATTAAAGAGAAATTAGAGAACATTTAGTAAAGGAAGTGGTGATTACAAATAACCAAGATGGTTTCATCAAGAATAGATCATGCCAGATTAATCTCATTTCCTTTTTTACAATTTATATGTTGGGCAAAGGTTACAAGACTGGTAGATCAAAGGGATTTGGTAGCTATTACTGTCTACTGAGAATTTAGAAAAACATTTGACAAAATTTCTCATGCAACTGTTGTGGATGAGATGGAGAGATAATGATTAGACAACAGGATGAATGACCCAAGGCATTGTTATTAATAGTTTAATATTAACTCAGAAAGTCTCTAGTGGACTCATCTCAGTAATCTATATTTGATCTTATGTAGTAACATTTTAATCACTGATTTGGCTAAAACATAATTGCCACGATGATCAAATTAGTAGAAGATACAGAACTTAAAGGGATAGATAATACATTGGATGACAGATCCAGGATTCAAAAACTTTTTAACATACTAGAAGATTTAGCACAATAAGAATTTAATAGGAATATTGCTGTCATTCATTTGTTTCAGTTGTATTTGACTCTTCCTGATCCCATATAGGGTTTTCTGGGCAAAGATCCTAGAATGGTTTGCTATTTCCTTCTTCAGCTCATTTTATAGAGGAAGAACTGAGGCAAACAGGGTTAGGTGATTTCTCCAGAGTTACACAGAGCTAGTATCAGAGGCTGGATTTCAATTCTTCTCTTCCTGACTCCAGACTCTTCACTAATCGATTAGAATTACTCCCGAAGAGAGTAAGCTGACTCCACTTCATCACCTGGCTCCCCAATAGAAATATTTGCACATATGCATGTATACATACACATATAGGTGAATTAGTAGTCTAGCATTTGGGGTTCAACAAACTATCCTCATAAGTATGCAATAATGAATGCATGAATATATAATAGTCTGAAAAAGATTCAATCCAGGGGGCATTTAGGTAGCATTTCAGGGACTGCCCTACATGGATAACATATATGGCAGCCACAATAGTTACAGTAGTTAATGTGATCTTTGAATGTACCTTGCAGGGCAAAGAACGAATTAATTCCATAGTGCTCTTCACTGGTAAGACTTCGCTTGGAATATTATACTTAATTTGGATGCCACATTTTAGGTAGAATGTTCATGAGCTAGAAGGTGTCCACAGGAGGGTGGTCAGGTTAGTGAAGGACCTTAAAGCTTTTATTATATGAGGATTGTTAAAGGGACTGTTAAAGGGACAGAAACATTTTGCCCTGGAGAAAAGATTTAAGGGGGGGTGAACATAATAGTTGTCTTAATATGTCCAAAGACCTATCATATGAAAGAAAGATGATGATGATTATCATGCCCTAGAGGATAAGAACTAAGTAGAAGCAACAGGAAAATATATTAAAGCTTGATGAAAGGAAAAGCTTCCAATCAACTAGAATTACCCCCAGTAGAATTAGCTGCCTTGAGAGATAGTGAGCTCCCCAGTGCCATGAAAGCCAAAGGCTTTCTATCACTTGTCAGGGATTTGTCTTATGAGAGCATTTTTGTCCAGATGGCCTTTGAGCTCCCTCTTAATCCTGAAGCCCTGCAGTTCTATGATGTCTTAGGTCAGTTCATCATGGTGTCCTGCCTCAAGCACTTATGTGATTCTGGGAAAATTACTAGATCTCTAAGCCTCTGATTCCTGATCTATAAAACAGAGAAATTGGGACCTATTGTACTTAATTCATGGGGTTGTTGGAGAGAATCAAATGAGATAATAGAAAATGCTTTTAAAATTTTAAAATGCTACAGCAATATCAGCAATTAAATTAAGGAGAGTAGATCATAAAAAGGCAACATTTTTAGAGCATCAAATCAAGATTTCTCTATACTTTTCTTATCCTCCAATGATCAAATGGCTCTTTATGAGCTTTAATGTCTAGGTATGGTAAAGGCCACTAGGAATCTTTTCCAGAAGCCTGAAAGTCTACAGGTCACTACTGAGAAAATAGAGAACTAGATTCTTGGCATGAAGTTGGTTATTTTTCCTTTTAATTTATTACTTGGAATGTTGATTCTAGGCATCATTATTATTCTTTAATTCTCAGTTTTGAAAGAACTATTCTCATGACAGTAACTTCATTGCTAGGATGCTCAAGGGCCTTGAGCCCATGCCTTATGGGAAGGAATTATAGGAATAGGGAATGTTTAGCTTAGAGGAAAGAAGATTTAAGAAGGTAATGAAAGCTGCCTTCAAAAATTTAAAGAGCTTTCAGGAGGAAGAAGAATTATATATTTTCTACTTGGCCTAAGAAGGCCAAAAAGGCATGAATGTGTAGAAACTTTAAAAAGGGACAAATTTAGGCTTGATATAGGATCATTTTTTAAAAAACAAATTAACTATCTTAAAATGGAATGGCATGTCACTAGAGGTAATAAATAACTCACTCCTTGGAGGTCCTTAGGCAAAAGTTGTAAGACCATATACCAGATATATGTGAAAACTTCAGGTCATATTGGGCATACAGGGCCCCTTGGGTCCCTATAAACTCAGAAATTCTATGATCCAAACCATTTGATGGTCTGCTAATAAGTTGGTCATATTGCCTCATATTACAATGTTCTCTAGTTCCATTTTATAAGAAGCTGCTTAGAAGAAGAAACACATTTTAATTTCATGTACATCTTTTCAGGGTCTTGGCCTCCTCTCCTTGAAAATACATTTTCTAACCTGAATCTTCCCACACTCTCATTTTGACACTATAGACCTTATATTTTCACACATATTTGTAGCTTTGATGGAAGATAACATTTTTGCATTTCTGCTTCTATACAACAAGGTGGTATGTGGGTGTAATGTGGAGTACCATGTATAGCTGGCTTTCTTCATTATATTTGAAATTAGTCTAAGCTTCTTATACTTCCCCTAGTGTGAGGGAAAATTGACCACTGAAGCTCAAAGAGATGTGCACTCAGGTCTGACCTTTTCATAGTAAAGGCTTTTAGTTGTGCATTATAAAAATTACCCATATCATTTTATTGAAGTTCCTCAGAAAAGTACCAGAGAATTACCAATAGCTTTTCTTAAATTGGAAGTGTCAGTGAATCCTACTCAATGCAATTTCCTTTAATTCTCTCAACTATCACAAACAAGAAAAAAAAAATCCCCTTAAGTTCTGGTGGCTTATCAAATAAATGGAAAACATGTTTAATAAATCTGAAGATGGCAAAAAGTTGGTAGGGATAACTAACATACCATGCTAACATAGTTCATGACAGAGTCAGGATGCAAAAGGATATTGAGAACCTAATGCATTAGTATGGTTCTAAGAAGATGATATTCGATAGGGAAATGGGGAAAAATGTAAGTTCATATACAGGATAAAGGAGTCATGATCAGATAGATGATTGTCTGAAAAAGATCTGAGGAGATGAATGTATCAACAGCTATGGCAACAGCAACTTAAAAAAAAATTTTTAATAGTGAATGTGATCTTGGGATGCCTTAGGAGAGCCATAGCTTTCAGGAATAAAGAAGGTGATAATCACTATGTACCATGCCTGAGTCAGACAAATCCACAATATTGTGTTCATTTGTGGATGACACAGTTTAAGAGGAACATTGATAAATTTGTGAATCTCCATAGAAGGGCAAATAGAATGGTAAAGAACCTTGACACTATATGATGAACAGTTGAGGTAATTATGGAAGTTTAGTATGGAAAAGGGGAAACATAATAACTATCTTTAGGCATTTAGGCATCTCAGTAGGAAAAGGAATTAGATTTGTTCTGTGTGACCCCAGAAAGGTCAACATAAATGGGAGCAATGAATGTAAACAGGAAATTTAGTCTTGATATCAGAAAAAACTTCCTAAGATTTTTATCTGTCTAAAAGTGGGAGTGGCTTTCTCGGTCAAAGGAGGCTCTTCTTCAATGGAGGTCTTCAAGTGGAGGCTGGATAACTACATTCTGGGTATACAGTAATGGAGAAGCTTTTTGCATAATGCTTGCCCTACATTACCATTAAGGTCTTCTCCTACTCTGAATCCTATCATTCTATGGTTCTTAAAGCTATTCTATTTATGTAAAGTCTATGGGGCAGGGTGGTATAGTGAAAGGTTGGAGGAGGGAGGGAGACACTAAAATTTCCCACCACCTTATGCCCTTCTAAAATCAAATTATAACCCAAAACAGTACTTCTAAAACTATTGTTTAGTGGATTTGCTTTATCAAAGTTAACAAGTTTTGAAGATGAAGATTTTGTTCTGGCACTGAAAATTTCTATTCAAGGTAACAATTTCTAGATCTAAAATCAGAAGATCTGGGTTCAATTCTTGGTCCTGCCACTTATTAACTGTGAGGTTTTAAAAGTAAATTAACCTTGGTAGGCCTTAGCTTCCTTTTCTATGAGAAGTAAGAGACTGGATTAATTCATGTCTATAGTCCCTTCCAGAAATTATCTCTAAGTAGATCTTTTAACACCACATTTGGCATGTAGTTTTGGCATTAATGGTGGCATGTGACTTCAACTTATCCTGAGTAATGATTGACCTTTTGACAACACATTATAGATGATTAAGTAGCCAGGCAGTACAGTGGATAAAGTGCTAATTAAATCTGGAGCCAGGGAGACTCATCTTTGTGAGTTCAAATCTTTCCTGAGATACTTACTAGCTGTGTGACACTGGACAAGTCACTTAACCCTGTTTGCCTCAGTTTCCTCACCTGTAAAATGAATCGGAGAAGGAAATGGCAAATAACTCTAGTAAGTAGCTTTGCTAAGAAAAAGTCAAAATGGGCTCACAAAAGAGTTGGAAATGCCTAAGAAACAACTGAACTTTCTACATTTGGACCAGGTATTTTTTTTAAAGATGAGCTAAATAACCAAAACTGAAATGTATAAAACAGGACCACATACAGAGATTAAGACTCAGTTCTCTAATATTTAGGGAACTGAGCCACATTTATAAAAATAAGAGCCATTATCCAGTTGATAAAACATCAAAGGATATGAACAAATAGCTTTCAGAAGAAAAGAATCAAAGCTATCAATAGTCACATAAAAATTATTTAAATCATCATTGGTATTGTTGTTATTTTCCTTCATTCCTGTCTGACTCTCTGTGACCCAGTAGACCATAGCATGTCATATTATTTATGGAAATTACTTGGCAAAGATACTGAGGGATTTTGCCTTTACTTCCTCCAGCAGCTTAATGCAAATAGAAGATAAGTGACTTGTCCAAGATCTAAGGACGGGAGGCTGGATATAAACTTATTCTTCTGATTCAAAGCCCAAAGCTCTATCTACTGAACTACCAAATTAATTCCCCCTATTGGTTAGAGAAGTGCAAATAAAAACTACTCTGAGATACCACCTCATACCTTTTAGATATACTAACATGACAGAAATAAAAATGACAAGTGTTAGGGGGATTTTGGAAAGATTGGAACACTAAAGCATTGTGAATGGAGTTGGGAACTAGCCCAACCATTCTGGAAAACAACTTGGGATTATTCCCAAAGGGTTATAAAACAGCATATTCTTTGACCCAGCAAGTTCACTTCCAGGTCTGTATCTCAAAGAAATCAAAGAAAAAGGAGAAAAGGTCTATTTGTACAAAAATATTTATATCAACTCTTTGTGTGGTGGCAAAGAATTACAAATTAAGGGAATGAACATTAATCGGGGAATAGCAGAACAAGCTGTCATATACAAATGTGATGGAATATTATTCTGCCATAAGAAATGATGTGGGGGATGATTACAGTAAAACCTAGGAAGACTTAAATGAATTGATGCAGATCAAAGTGAACAGAACCAGGAGAACATTGTACACCATGATAGCAATATTACAATAATGATCATCTGTGAAAGTCTTAGCTATTCTGATCAAGACAATGATTCAAGATAATTCCAAATGGTCCATGATGAAAATTCTATCCAGTGAGAGAACTGATGAACTGTGTACAGATTGAAGCATGCTTTTTCTACATTCTTTATTTGTGTATGTGTGTTTGTGTTTTCTTTTGCAACATGATTAATATGGAAATATGTTTTATATGACTTCATACGTATAATCAATATCATATTGTTTGCCTTCTCAATGTGTCAGGGAAGTTCAGGAAAAAGAGAATTTGGAACTCAAAATTTCTAAATATTCATGTTAAAATTTTTTATACATCATTGGGACATATTTAACAAAATAAAAAATATATATATTTTAAAATATTCAGTTCACTGGAGGGGAAAATCTATACATCTGTGAGTCTCCTATAAGTCCCTGGGGAAGGTAGCAGCTCATCAAAGAGGAAGGTGAGCTTTGTCCGTTCATGAGTTTGTTTGCCAGTGCTTTGTAAGTTAAATTTTCTATTGAGTAAGTGTCTGTCCTATATTTGATGTTTTGTTAACCTATGTGGTTGCATGGAAGTTGAACATCGTTTACATTTTCTATTATCAATGAGTAATCAACCAGTAAACATTTATTAAGTGCCTACTATGTGACAGACACTGTGCTAAGTGGTTGGAATGGTACAAAAGAGACTTGAAAGTCTACTCACTCTAACTTGAGAGAGGGGGAGTTCTAACTCCTGGAAAAAAAAAAAACAACTGGCATTGGGAGGAGATTTTAAGGAAAATGAGGGAAGGATATAACCAAGAGAGGGCTAGTCAGTCATTTTCCTTCATACTTAATGGGGTTCAAAATGACATAAAAATATTGAGATCAAGGTATAGTATGTTTGACTATGGTTGATCAGAAGTCTCTATCACAGGTCTGGCATAAATACCCCATTTAAACATCTGGGCTGAAGATGTTTCTAAATGTGAGCATTTCATGTTTCTTTTGAATTACTACAATTCTTCTTTGCCCATAGGCCATAGTACTTTCTTTGATGTGGGCATACTATACTAAATGTCCTGTGGCAGTGTCTCCTATGTCTCAAAATTGGTACCAGAGAGATCTTTTGAGTGCCCTTGTAGCCCTTCTTCTGATCTCTGTGTGAGTAAAATTTGCCTTGTATGTGTTCTCCACAAAATAGTCTTTTTAGCAAATAAACATTTAGTATTTGAACCAACCCAAAGGAGTTAAATTACCTGCAGTGCTTGGCAGTTAGCTCAAGAAAAGACCTTATCCTTGTCCAATATCTTATCTTGCCAGGTGATCTTTAGAATCTTCCTAAGACTATTCAAATGGAAGCAGTTCACTTTTCCAGTATGGTACTGGATGAATGCACAAATAAAGGCATAAAAATCCACAGAACAAAACAACTACATAAAGAATAGAATTGACCAAATAGAAAATGAAATACAAAAGCTTGGGGAAGAAAACAACTCCTTAAAAATTAGAATTGGGCAGATGAAAACTAATGACTCTATAAGATAGCAGGAAATAATAAAGCAAAATCAAAATATTGAAAAAAATAGGAGAAAAACTGAAATATCTCACTGGAAAACAGATCCAGGAGAGGTAATCTAAGAATCATTGGAATTTCTGAAAGCCATGATTTTTTAAAAAAGAGCCTGGACACCATATTTTAAGAAATCATCAGGGAAAATTTCCTTGATATTCTCAAATGAAAGAGGAAAATAGAAATTGAAAAAAATCTATTGGTCACCTCCTGAAAGAGATCCCAAATTAAAAACTCCCAGGACTATTATATTCATATTTCAGAACTCCAAGGTCAAGGAAAGAGTTCTGCACGCGACCAGAAGGAAAACATTCAAAATTCATGTGTGTGTATGTGTATGTATAACTAATAGCCATTCCCCAATAAATAACTGGTCAAAGGAAATGAACAAATGCTTTTCAAAAGAATTGCCAAGAACTCATAATCACATGAAAAAATGTTCCACTAATGATAAAACAAATGTAAGTCATTACAACACTGAGGTTTAACCTCATATCCTATAAGTTGGTAAAAATGTCAAAAATGACAATGAACAATATTGGAAGAGTTGTGAGAAGATAAGCATATCAATTCATTATTGGTGTAGTTATGAAATGATACAACTATTTTGGAAAGCAATTTGGAATTATGCAAATAAAGCGACTAAAATATCCATACCTTTTGAAACAAAAACTTCAATACTGGGATTATATTCCAAGGAAACCACTGATAAGAAAGTTTCCATATGCTCCAAAATATTTATATTAATACTTTTCATGATAACTAAGAATTGGAAGCAAAATAGATGCCCATCAGTTAGGAAATGGCTAAACAAATTGTGGTGCATAAGGGAATATTTTTAAACTGAAAGAAATTATGTATTATAATGCAGAAAAGCATGGGAAGATCTTCATGAACTAATACAGATTGAAGTAAACAGAATCAAGAAACAACATACACAGTAACTACAATATAAATGGAAAGAACAACATACCAAAAAACAAAAAATGTAACAAAATTTTAGAGATCAAGCCATACGTGACTGGATAGATAAGAAACCATCCCCATCCTTCTCCTTTATGGAAGTGAGAGATTCACAGGTACTATGCATTGCACACATTTCTGTCTTTTTTCAAATGTTTTAACCAATTCTGTCTTTTCTCAAATGTTTTGATCAATTATACTGATTTTACCCCCTCTCTAAGATGGATTTCTACGAGGGAGAGAGAGGGAGAAAGATACTGGGTAATTATGATGGTCTATTAAACAGAAGACATCAATAAAAGCTTATTTTAAAAAAGTCTCTGTAAACCCAGAGTTTAGGTTCTTGGCCAGGGGATGAAATTTAATCTCTTTTAGCAAATGCTTCTTGGGTACTAGATCCTGTCTTTAACAAGGGATATATAGGAATACGTCTGGGGTTATGTAGTCACTGCCAATTTTTTTTCTTACTATAGAATTTGGAATGTAGAAAACAATCCCTTAATGGAAGGAAGAACCATAGCAACAACTTGAGGCTCAGAGGGAGAAAAAACAAGAGGAAAGGCTGAACTAGTGAAACCCAGGGAGGCTCTGAAATAATATCTGTCTTTAAAAAGAGTGACTCAGTCTGGCTAGGGGACCAGGAGAAGGAATCATGAAGTGGAGCTCAAAACTTCACAGATTCCAGAAGAAATATGAACAATGAAAAGATCAATCACAATTCTAGAGGACAAATCAAGAACCATGCTGCCGCCTCCTAAAAAAGAGGTGATTGACTCACTGTTTAACTTGAACTTTTTTTTTGCTTGTTTATTTGTCTTGACTATGCACATTTGGTATAAGGCTTTTATTTTTTTATTTGCATTTCTTAGCAAATAGTGGGTGTAGAGATGATGGTTGGAAGAGAAAGAAAACCAATTTATGTTAATTGAAAAAGATTAATTTAAAATTAAACAAATGCTCTATAATGTCATCAAAAAAAAAACAAAAACAAAAACAAAAAACCTTATGGAAGAGGAGTTTAAATGCCAATCTAGGATATAATTTAAAAAGTGAAACCAACTTGATAACAAAAGGCAATACCAGACATTGTAAATAATTTCAAATCACCCAGAACAGAGAGAAGGATCTTCTAACAGGCCAGAGCCCTCTTATCCTCAAAGTGGATGAGGAAAACAACAATAAATTCCTCGTGAACTGAAACTCAAGGAAAGAATACTTGGGGACAACAGAGAAGAAAAAATGTCTTTTAAGTCAAGAGGCAAAATGTGAAGAAAGGGTCTTTGCAGAGGACAAAAGAAAGGGGGTCTCAGGGACTTTTCCACATTTAAAGCAAAGAAACAGAGAAGTGGATTCATAGTATGGCTGAAACACCTACCTCTTTTCCAGTTGGAATCCATTCACTAGAAAGCAAGAACTCAGAAAACATCTAGCTCAGGCAACATTTAGGCTGATTCTAAGAATGAAATCTATCAAAATTAGACAGTCATCCTGACAAAAGAAGGAGGAACTAATAAATAACAAGACCTACTGTTGCCTAGAAAACCAGGTTCCCTGAAAATACCTTCATTATTATATCTCTACCCTTAGATTGCTATTATAACCATCCTCTCATTTCCTTATAATGAATAGTAATTTAAAATAAAAATACTGTTACATATTTGAAAGAGTGTCTGTGCCCTATTTTTAGAGAATAAGGGCAGGGTTTTTGTATTTTCCATTAGACTCACATATGAATTTAGAGAACTTTGTCCCTAAAAAAGGCATGGAGGTGGTTAGAACCAGGGTGGGCAAACCCTGCAGTTGTAGAATTGGGTAGGATGTGGGTAGGTAACCTGTGGCCTTGTGACTTCATAGATTCCTTCTAGATTATAAAGAAATTCAAGCAACATGAGAGTTGGGGGGCTTACACTAATAAGTTTTCCTTGGGCTTAATCAGTTAATGAAGGCATTAGGCAATCAGAGAAGAGACCACGTTCATAATATGTGAGGAGGAATCTGCTCCCAAGAATCTTACTTTGAGCAGGGACGTCATGACTCCATGTTCTGACTTGGGGAAGAATGAACCTGTCTTTCTAGAACTTGGCTTTTCATTTTTTTTTAAATATATTTTATTTGATCATTTCCAAGCATTATTCGTTAAAGACATAGATCATTTTCTTTTCCTCCCCCCCCCACCCCCCATAGCCGACGCGTAAGTCCACTGGGCATTAGATGTTTTCTTGATTTGAACCCATTGCTTTGTTGATAGTATTTGCATTAGAGTGTTCATTTAGAGTCCATCCTCTGTCATGTCCCCTCAACCTCTGTATTCAGGCAGTTGCTTTTTCTCAGTGTTTCCACTCCCATAGTTTATCCTTTGCTTATGAATGGTGTTTTTTTTCTCCTGGGTCCCTGCAAGTTGTTCAGGGACATTACACCACCACCAATGGAGAAGTCCATTACGTTCGATGATACCACAGTGTGTTTGTCTCTGTGTACAATGTTCTCCTGGTTCTGCTCCTCTCGCTCTGCATCACTTCCTGGAGGTTGTTCCAGTCTCCATGGAACTTCTCCACTTTATTATTCCTTTTAGCACAATAGTACTCCATCACCAACATATACCACAGTTTGTTCAGCCATTCCCCAATTGATGGGCATCCCCTCATTTTCCAGTTTTGGGCCACCACAAAGAGCGCAGCTATGAATATTTTTGTACAAGTCTTTGTGTCCATTATCTCTTTGGGGTACAGACCCAGCAGTGCTATGGCTGGGTCAAAGGGTAGATATTCTTTTAGCACCCTTTGGGCATAGTTCCAAATTGCCCTCCAGAATGGTTGGATCAGTTCACAGCTCCACCAGCAATGAATTAATGTCCCTATTTTGCCACATCCCCTCCAGCATTCATTACTTTCCTTTGCTGTTATGTTAGCCAATCTGCTAGGTGTGAGGTGATACCTCAGAGTTGTTTTGATTTGCATCTCTCTGATTATAAGAGATGTAGAACACTTCTTCATGTGCTTGTTAATAGTTTTGATTTCTTTATCTGAGAACTGCCTATCCATTTCCCTTGCCCATTTATCAATTGGAGAATGGCTTGATTTTTTGTACAATTGATTTAGTTCTTTATAAATATGAGTAATTAAACCTTTGTCAGAGGTTTCTATGAAGATTTTTTCCCAATTTGTTGTTTCCCTTCTGATTTTAGTTATATTGGTTTTGTTTGTACAAAAGCTTTTTAGTTTGATGTAGTCAAAATTATTTATTTTACATTTTGTGATTCTTTCTATATCTTGCTTGGTTTTAAAGCCTTTCCCCTCCCAAAGGTCTGACATGTATACTATTCTGTGTTTACCCAATTTACTTATGGTTTCCTTCTTTATGTTTAAGTCACTCACCCATTTTGAATTTATCTTGGTGTAGGGTGTGAGGTGTTGATCTATTCCTAGTCTCTCCCACACTGTCTTCCAATTTTCCCAGCAGTTTTTATCGAATAGTGGATTTTTGTCCCAAAAGCTGGGATCTTTGGGTTTATCGTATACTGTCTTGCTGAGGTCGCTTTCCCCCAGTCTATTCCACTGATCTTCCTTTCTGTTTCTTAGCCAGTACCAAATTGTTTTGATGACTGCTGCTTTGTAATATAGTTTTAGGTCAGGGACTGCAAGGCCCCCATCATATGTGTTTTTTTTCATTATTTCCCTGGATATCCTTGATCTTTTGTTCTTCCAAATGAACTTTGTTATGGTTTTTTCTAAATCAGTGAAGAAGTATTTTGGTAGTTCAATGGGTATGGCACTAAATAGATAAATAAGTTTGGGTAGGATGGTCATTTTTATTATATTGGCTCGTCCTATCCATGAGCAGTTAATGTTTTTCCATTTGTTCAAGTCTAGTTTTAGTTGTGTGGCGAGTGTTTTGTAGTTGTGTTCATATAGTTCCTGTGTTTGTCTTGGGAGGTAGATTCCTAGGTATTTTATTTTGTCTAAGGTGATTTTGAATGGGATTTCTCTTTCTAGTTCTTTCTGCTGAGCTGTGTTGGAGATATATAGAAAAGCTGATGATTTATGTGGGTTTATTTTGTATCCTGCAACTTTGCTAAAGTTGTTGATTATTTCAATTAGCTTTTTGGTTGAATCTCTAGGATTCTTTAAGTAGACCATCATGTCATCCGCAAAGAGTGATAACTTGGTCTCCTCCTTGCCTATTTTGATGCCTTCAATTCCTTTATCTTCTCTAATTGCTACTGCTAGTGTTTCTAGTACAATGTCAAATAGTAGAGGTGATAATGGGCATCCTTGTTTCACTCCTGATCTTATTGGGAATGCATCTAGTTTATCCCCATTGCAGATGATATTAGCTGTTGGTTTTAGATATATACTGTTTATCATTTTTAGGAATGACCCTTCTATTCCTATGCTTTCTAGTGTTTTTAATAGGAATGGGTGTTGTATTTTATCAAAGGCTTTTTCTGCATCTATTGAAATAATCATGTGATTCTTGCTAGTTTGCTTGTTGATGTGGTCAATTATGTGGATGGTTTTCCTAATGTTGAACCAGCCCTGCATCCCTGGTATGAATCCTACTTGATCATGGTGAATGATCCTTCTGATCACTTGCTGGAGTCTTTTTGCTAGTATCCTATTTAAGATTTTTGCATCTATATTCATTAGGGAGATTGGCCTATAGTTTTCTTTCTCTGTTTTTGACCTGCCTGGTTTTGGAATCAGTACCATGTTTGTGTCGTAAAAGGAGTTTGGTAGAACTCCCTCTTTGCTTATTATGTCAAATAGTTTGTATAGTATTGGGATTAACTGTTCTCTGAATGTTTGATAGAATTCACAGGTGAATCCATCAGGCCCTGGGGACTTTTTCTTAGGAAGTTCTTTGATGGCTTGTTGGATTTCAATTTCTGATATGGGATTATTTAGGAATTCTATTTCCTCTTCTGTTAGTCTAGGCAGTTTGTATTTTTGTATATATTCATCCATTTCTCCTAAATTGGTGTATTTATTGCCATATAATTGGGCAAAGTAATTTCTAATGATTGCCTTAATTTCCTCCTCATTGGAGGTGCTGTCCCCCTTTTCATCTTTAATGCTGTGAATTTGCTTTTCTTCCTTCCTTTTTTTAACTAGATTGACCAGTACCTTGTCTATTTTGTTTGTTTTTTCAAAGTACCAGCTTCTTGTCTCATTTATTAAATCAATAGTTCTATCACTTTCGATTTTATTAATTTCTCCCTTAATTTTTAGGATTTCTAATTTGGTTTTCTGCTGGGGGTTTTTAATTTGATCGCTTTCCAGTTTTTTCATTTGCATTTCCAATTGATTGATCTCTGCTCTCCCTTGTTTGTTAATATAAGCATTCAGGGATATGAATTTACCTCTGATTAGCGCTTTGGCTGCATCCCAAAAGGTTTGAAAGGATGTTTCGCCATTGTCATTTTCCTCGATGAAATTATTAATTGTTTCTATGATTTCTTCTTTAACTAAACGGTTTTGGAGTATCATATTGTTTAATTTCCAATTGGTTTTAGATTTGGTTTTCCATGTACCATTACTAATCATTATTTTTATTGCCTTGTGATCTGAGAAGGCTGCATTCATTATTTCTGCTTTTCTGCATTTGTGTGCTATGTTTCTGTGACCTAATGTATGGTCAATTTTTGTGAATGTGCCATGTGGTGCTGAGAAGAAGGTGTATTCCTTTTTATCCCTATTTATTTTTCTCCATATGTCTATTAATTCTAATTTTTCTAAGATTTCATTCACTTCTTTTACCTCTTTCTTATTTATTTTTTGATTTGATTTATCTAAATTTGATAATGGTTGGTTTAAGTCTCCCACTAGTATGGTTTTATTGTCTATTTCTTCCTTAAATTCTCCTAGTTTCTCCATTAGAAATTTGGGTGCTATATTATTTGGTGCATACATATTGATTAATGATATTTCCTCATTGTCTAGAGTCCCTTTTAACAAAATATAATTACCTTCCCTATCCCTTTTGATCAGGTCTATTTTTGCATTGGCTTTATCAGATATCATGATTACCACTCCTGCCTTCTTTCTATCAGTTGAAGCCCAGAAGGTCTTACTCCATCCTTTAATTCTGACCTTGTGGGTGTCAGTCAACCCGCCTCATGTGTGTTTCTTGAAGACAACATATGGTAGGGTTTTGGATTCTAATCCATTCTGCTATTCGTCTACGTTTTATGGGTGAGTTCATCCCATTCACGTTCAAAGTTATGATTGTCATTTGTGGACTCCCTGGCATTTTGATTGCCTTCCCTAATTCTAACCTTTTCTTCTTCGGCTCTACCTTTTAGTCCAGTGATTTACTTTGAAACAGTCCCCCTTGTCCCCTCCCTTGATGTTGCCCTTTTTAGTCCCTCCCTTTTTGTTCCCTCCCCCTCCCCCCTCTCTTTCCCTCCCTTTTTGTTCTCCCTCTCCCCCTCCCCCCCTTGGTTTTCCCTTCTCCTTACCCTTGTTGGGTAAGATAGAATTCAAGATCCCAATGGATCTGGATGTTTTTCCCTCTCAGAGCTGATTTCCCTGAGATTGAGGTTTAAGTAACCCCCCCCCCCTCTTCCTCTCCTTCTTATAGGAGTTTTCTTCCCCTCCCCTTCCCATGTGAATCTTTGTGTGAGAATGATTATTCTATTTGGTCTTTCTTTACCCCCTATTTATACATTACATTTTCCCCACATGTTAGTATACATAGGTTGATATAAATGTAGTCCTTATAGAAGAGAGTTTGAGTAAAAGAAGAAGATAACATTTTCCCCTTTCCTTAATATTTACCTTTTCAGGTATTCCTTGCTCTTTGATTTTCGGTATCAAACTTTCCACAGAGCTCTGGCCTTTTCTTTGCAAAAAGTTGGAAGTCTTCTATTTTGTTGAATGCCCATACTTTCCCTTGGAAGTATATAGTCAGTTTTGCTGGGTAGCTGATTCTTGGTTGGAGACCCAGCTCTCTTGCCTTTCTGAAGATCATGTTCCATGCCTTACGATCATTCAGAGTAGAACTTGCAAGGTCTTGGGTGACCCTGATTGGCATTCCTTTATATCTAAATTGTCTTTTTCTGGCTTCCTGTAGGATTTTTTCTTTTGTTTGATAGCTTTGGAATTTGGCAATTACATTCCTGGGAGTTGTCTTTTGGGGGTTTAGTGTAGAAGGTGTTCTGTGAGCTCTGTCAGTGGCTGTATTGCCCCCTTGTTCTAGAATCTCTGGGCAATTTTCTTTGATTATATCTTGTATCACCATGTCCAGTTTGGTGTTTATTTCTGGCTTTTCTGGGAGTCCAATTATTCTTAAATTATCCCTTCTCCCCCTATTTTCCAGATCTATCACCTTGTCGGTGAGATATTTTATGTTCTCTTCTAATTTCTTGGTATTTTGGCTTTGCTTTATTGATTCTTGCTCTTTTACACGATCGTTGTCTTCCAGCTGCCTGATTCTGGCCTTTAAAGCCTGGTTTTCTTTTACAGTTTGGTCAAACTGGTTTTGTAGATGCATGAATTTCTTTTGCATTATTTCCAACTTTTCCTCCCAGAAGGCTTCCATCTTTTTGGTCATTTCTGATTCAAATTCTTCATAGGTTTGTGGAGAGTTTCCATTTCCTTTGGAAGGTTTTGGAGCATTTTCTTTTATATTATCTTCTGTCTGCTCTGTATTTTGTATTTTGGCTCCATAGAATGTGTCCAAAGTCGCCCCTTTCTTCTTATTTTTCTTGGTATTTTGGGGCTTCTGTGGTTCTGTGGAGTTTGCCATTTCTGAATGTGGAGGATTAGTTTTTCTTGTCTCTGTCTGGTGTTCAGAGGCAGTCCTGGGCAGATGGTTCTATGAGCTTTCCCTGGGTTAAACTGAATATGACTCACTGGAACTGGAATGGAAGGGTCGGACCACGAGGCCACACTCTCCCCCCAGCTCGCTTTCAGGAAGTTGCCTTCAGAATCGCTGGCCGTGAGGCTGTTTCGTGGGCCTGCGGGGGGGATAGGCTGCAGCTAGCCCAAGCTCTGAGGGCAAGGACTTTCACTGAGACTTGGATAGCAGGATCCAGCCCGTGAGGCTGTCTTGCCCGCCCTGAGGGTTGCTGTTGTTTTGACCAGCTCTCTGCAGCGGAAGCCCCAGGCAGTAACTTTCACCGGGACTGTAGAAGGCCCTGAGGGTTCTGCTCTCTGAGCCGGCCGGGCTGCGGCTTCCGGGAGCCTTGGACTCTGCGCTCCTACACCTGAGGTCCGAATGATCTCGGGTTCTGGCTTTTAAGGGGAGCCGTACCTTTTGAACCGGGTCCAGGTCCAGGAGGAGGGTTCCCAGGGTCTGTGCTGTTGATCGTTTTGGATTTCGGCGCCTTAGGAGCTTATCGTTTGAGATCGGTCGGGAAGGGTTTTCCGGAGATCTGAGCTTTAGCTTTCTCTAAGCCGCCATCTTAACCGGAAGTCCAACTTGGCTTTTCATTAAACAAGACTATTTAATACTTGAAGTTGAGGGAGATTGTTGTAGTATAGGTGATGGTAGCCTCTGGGAATTTGCTTCCCCCACCCCTACCTCTAGCTCACTCCCAGTTCCCTCACCTTTCCACTGTTGTCATGAACTGTAATTTGTCCTGAGCTGAGACCCCAGAACAAGTACATTAAGAAACACTGCGATCATATAGGAGGAAAAGCACTACATTTGGAATGAAAGGAAACAATAGTATAATAGTATATATAATAAATAATATGATATTATGTAATAATTAGTGGATCTTGCCTCCATTATTTACTCATTGTATGATCTTGGGCTTAACTTCTGATTTCTCCTTTGTAAAGTGAGGGTATTGAACTCTAGTGCTTTCTAAAGCCTTTTCCAGCTCTAAATCTCTGATCTTTCCAAGTCTATTTTCTATTATCTTACAAGGATGCTCTGAAGGATTTGTATTGCTTTAATTTTCCCATATTTTACAAGTGGGATGGGATAAAAGGGACAAAAGGAAGCAATGTCTGATGTTGAAGTTCCTCAGGTGAAACAGATATCACATACCCCAAATTTGCTGGTTAAGGTGTTCTCCAAGGAAATAGAAGCAGACCAAAAGGAGGTAGGCAGCAAAAAAGAAGACTGCTAAATTCACAGGACTGAGTTTAGCTAATATAGGATACACCCACTCTTTGGTTACAGAGTAAATCTTCAGGAGCCTGCAGAGAAAGATAAGTCACATCAATTAGCAGGAGACAGGACAGCATGAGATGAATTTAATGTTTCACTTAGGAGAAAATGGTGCTCAGAAACTAGACTGGTGAAGGGGAAGCTGACTGTGATGTTGGTTGATAATTGAGTCATCTCCACTGGAAAACAAAAGTGAATTATCAATTTTGTTTGTCTTCAAGGTAGTGTAACTAATCTAACAAGTTAACTTGCCATGTGATGCCCAAAGAAATCACATATAAAGGTTTTTTTAGACCTTTAACTTCTGTCTTAGAATGAATACTAAGGATCATTTCCAAGAGAGATGAGTAGAGCAAGGCAATTGGGGTTAAGCGACTTGCCCAGGGTACTCTATCCACTGAGCCACTTACCTGTCTCTTATATAAGGAATAGAAGAGAAAGAAGGTGAACCATTGCCTGGAACCCTAGACTAGAAATCAAGAGCTTCTGGATTATAGTCCTAGATTTGCTTCCAATTAGCTATATGGATTTATGTGTCATGAATTTTCTGGTCCTCAATTTCTTCGCTTGGAAAATAAAGGGCTTAAAGATTCCAAAATTTGGGGGCTATATATAACTCCAATATAATGTGTCCAACATGGAAGGCAAAGTGTATCACAATTCATGAGTTTTGTCCTGGGCACATGTCTAAGGGCAACTAGGTGGGCCAGTGGATAGAGCACCGGGCTTGGAATCAGAAAGACTCATCTTCATGAATTCAAATCTGAGCTCAGACATTTACTCTCTGTACGACACTGGGCAAGCCATTTACTCCTGTTTGCCTCAGTTCCTTTTTTTTTTTGGTAAAATGGTTGGTGAAGGAAATAGTAAACCATTCTAGTATCTTTGCTAAGAAAACCCCAAAATGGGTTCACAAAGAGTCAACAACTGAACAACAACAAATATATCTCTAAATGGGTATGGCATAGCCACAAAGCGTGGCTCTGATTTCTTTGAGGATAGGTGCTAATCAACAGTGTGTATTCGAAGAGAAAGGAGGGGAAAGGACCAACAGGGGCAAATTGAAGTGCAAGTGTATAAAATAGATGAAAATTAGCACTAATTTATTTTTTTATGTTTATATCAAATATTTCACTTAGTGTGAAAATTCCCTTCATCAGAACAGATTAGAAACTCTTCTGAAATTTATTGTCTTAGAGAGTTGCTTAAGGGAGAGGTAGCACTTGAACCAAAGTCTTCCTCACTCCATGGCCAGCACTGTCTCTATTATCCTGTCTGCCACACTAACATGATTTGGTCTTCTGGTAATAATAATAATAATGATAATAACAATAGATGCTATACCACTATAAAATCCAAAAGTGAACTTTGAATCAGAGACTCAAATGTATATGGAGGCCAGTTTCTTGTATCAGGACTCCACAAGAAGACTATGCCTTCCCTAAAGGTATTTATGGCAATAAGGAAGCGGAGGGTAGAGGGGATAGAAAGCTGTGGTCAAGGAAGAGTTTGAATGCTCTGATTAATTTCTTTTATTTATTTGATGTTATAGTCTTCTGGGGTTTGTGCAAATTTATACAAAACCATATGCAAATAAAGACTTTCAGCTAGAGGCCTGGAAAGTTTCTATTTTTCTACAAATGTATTTATTTGTTTCATTTTCATAAGGTTTGTAATGAAAAGTTCCTGAGGGAGACTAATGAATTCTGATGTTCCATAGGAAAAGGGCAAAGAAAACTACAGGTCTGTTAACCTGACAGTGGGAAAAGTAATGAAAATGCAAATATAGTATTAGTCAAGATTACAGTAATTTAATAAGGGGCAGTCAGCATAGAGGCATGAAAGGAAAATTGTTCCTGTCAGTTTGTATCACATCTTTGATTACATGACTGAATAAATGTTAAAAAAAAAGAAAGAAAGAAAGAAAGAAAGAAGAAAATCAAATAGTGAATAAAATGTACCTTGCTTCTGAGAAAACATTTGCCAGGGGAAAAATGATTGACAAGTTAAGAATAAGTATTTCTTAAGAAAAGATTATGAAATGGAATTAAAAATTGGATGTATGACTCCACCCCTACTCATATGCTTTTTCTCTAGAGTGATCAGATGAGGTGAGCAGCACTCTCTAGAGCAGTGGTTGGTAAGCCAATGATAGCAATAGGATTCTAAAAGAACAAAGGACAAATGAATTTTATTTTTCATTCTTGTCTTTATAAATGCCAACGCAAAGCCCAGTACACTCATTACACATAGTAGGAACTTTGTAAATTTTGCTAAATCGAACTGAATTTTCTGGAGACAGAAAATAATTTTCAGGGAAAATCTCCCTAAGGGAGTCCACGATGATCTACCTAATCTCTGTTTAACAAAGAATTAGAAACTAAGGAGATGTCCATCAATTGGGGAATGACTGAACAAATTATGGTGCATGAATATGATTAGAAATTATTGCACTGTAAGAAATGATGAAAAAGATGGTTTCAGAAAAATCTGGGAAGACCTATATGGACTGAAACAAAATGAAAGGAGCAGAACCAGGAGAAGAATCTACCAAGGAATGATAAATATTGTAAAGATAGTCAACTGTAAAAGACCTTATTACTTCTAATCAATATAACGATCCATCACAATTCTAGAGGACACATGGCAAAAGATTCTATCCACTTACAATTGATAGACTTAGAGAATAGACCATAGCCTATTTATACATATGTATGTATATGTATATTATATAATTTATATTGTTATATTATTAATTTACTGTCATATTGGTTAATTAACCAGATTCAAATAAATGGAATTACCATCAATGGCAGGGATGTCTTCCCTGGTTTATTCTTGACCCTTGACTTAGGCAGAGACTAAGTGACTTATCAGCAGTGATGACAGATTTAAAGCCAAGGTCTTCTGGCTACCACTTCCTTTCAGAAAAAGAGGACTTTCATGAGAAATGGATTAGTTCCAAAAGTCTATGAGACTACTGACAATAAAAGTTTTGTGTTAACTATCTCTCTAGCCTCTAGAAAGCTGTGGGAATTGTTTTTTCTTATATCTACCCCCTTATACTTGAATCTTAAATTATTGTACCACAATGCCAATTTGCAAGTTCCAATTTGCCTTTTCTCACAACCACCTCTGAAGGATGACAGGAGGTAATTTGGGCCAAAGCTTAAGATGATGAGGGAAGGAAAGTTGAACCAAGGGAAGGAGAGGCACAGCATCTGAAATCTTGTCAATTGTAAGTTCATTCTCTATACTCTAGGTGACTAACGTCTTCCAAAGAATCTGCCTTTCTTTTCTGTTCCCTTATATAGATGGATGCATGGATTTTGCAATCAAAAAAATAACAAAAACTGGCAGCATGCATGAGGTGGTCCCCATGGAGGTTGGCCTCAGTGGCTATTTTTAGATGATCATAATATGGTTTCAGCAGTAAAATACTTGCCTACTTAGGACCAATACAGAAATCTGACTCACGTTTGGTTCTCACGCTCTGTCTGGCCCTGGCCCATATCCCTTACCTCATGTTGGCTATGTTCTTTCCCTATTTGTCCAACCAAGCTGGCAGGCTTGTAAGCCGACTCACCAGTAATTGTCCTAAAATGTCTCCATATACTTATCCCTCCCTTATATCTCTCCTTTCCTCCATGCCCCTCCTTGTCCTGCTCAAGGTAGCCTTTGGATGTCTTGACTCTCAAAATGAAATGCCCAATGGGACCCCAGAGTGTTATGACATAGTAGAGCTAAGAGGTACCTAGTATCTGGAACTACCATATTAGTTAATAGACAAAGGTCAAATTGTTGTGGAAAAGTACTAAGAAGGAAAAATAAAATGAATGGTACTAAATGAAATGCCCTCATCTGGAGAAAATTCATACTATTGGCAGCAAAAATCTATAAGCTTTAAGTAAACCAAAACCAAACCATTTTCTCTCATGACTTACAACTAGTCCCTATGGCCAAATACTATCCTTTCTTATTACAATCTTCCCTAATATATTCCCCTGAATTCTCTTCCCTACTAGATCCTTTTCCTACCCAGTCTACATTAATTGGGAATTTGTGCACAGTGTTTGACTTAACTGTTTTATTAAAATTTTTGGAGGTAATTGCTTTTTGTAGCAGGGGAGAGAGGAGGTTGGAGTTTCCTAAATTTCCAAAGCTGGAAATGTAATAACTACTCATAAACCTGACCCCACTACGGATTAATCCAGGAACATTGACCTACTCTCTTTTCTTATCTGGATTAGTTATCTCCTCCTTAGGCAGTTCACTAAATGATAAAGGACTTAGTATTGTTGTCTTTTAGCCATTTTAGTCATGGCCAATCCTTTATGACTCCATTTGGAATTTTCTAGCAAAGATACTAGAATGGTTTACCACTTCCGTTTCTAGCTCATTTTATAAACAAGGAAACTGAGGCCAACAGGGTTAAGTGACTTGCTCAGGAGCACACAACTTCTAAACATCTGCTCCCATGTTCTTACCATATCAGTGAGAGGCCAAATACAGACACCCAAATGGCTCAGCTCATTGTGGCTCAGAACTCCTGAGCAGATGTGATCCATCAACCTCAGACTTGCCAATAGCAGAGATTATGGGTATTAATCATTGCTCCTGACTGCTTTATGTCCTTATATTCTGCCAAGTACCTAGCACTAAGGTAACTAATGCCCAAAGAAATGATAGTTCTCATTGTTTTGGGACATACAATACAACCAACAAAGGAGAGAAGTGTGGAATGATGAAAAGAGGGTTGTATTTGGAGTCACTTGTGCCGCTACCATTTAATAATTGCTTCTATCACTTCGGGAAAGTTACTTATCTCAAAAACTTCTCAGTTTCCTCATCTGTAAATAGTGAGGCTATAAGCCTGCAGAACCTACCTCACAGGGCTGTTATGAGGACCAAAGGAAATAATGGATATAGATGGAGGACAAAAAATAAAAGAAAATAAATTAAATAATGGAAGCATTATTAAAATATAAAGTATAATTGTTACATGCTTAATAAATATTTATTGGTGGGATAATTGTTATTGTCTTTGATTGCCTTCCCCATGTACTTGAAGCATCCACCAAGATTCCTACAATTCTCTCTGGACAACTCCTGACTGTCACAAATTTCTCCAACTCTAGAACTCTCTTTAATGTTCAACATATCCCTCTTTCTCTGACTGCCTCTCCCCACTGATATACTCCAAGATTGTTGACGCTGAAAATAGACCTTAGAGATTGCTCACCCCTGTCTCCTCCTGCTTTGCTGAGAAGGCCCATAATTGTAAAGCATCTTTCTCCAATCTTTTATGTATAATTGGTTTTCAAATTCCTTTGATTCTTTTTCTGTGAGTGCTCTCAAATTTGTGTCTCCCTGTCCACATACACTGCTCTATCACATATCTAGCCAGTGGCAAGCTGTTTCTGACAGCAATCTTTTTTTTTTCCAAAATATATCCATGATTATACAGACATGAGGAACTCCTAAGATTCTCTTCCATGGAGGCCCTGCAACTCACAGCAACAGGGCTTCGACCAGACATAAAATATCATTGAGGCCCTGCCTCCAGTAAATGAAAGCAGGGAGGCTCCAATTGGATTTAAAACTCAAGTGGGATCCTACCCCAATGGCAAAGAAGCAATGGGACCTCCCACTATGCAAGCAAGCAGCAAGGTCCCCCACTATGAAAACCAATAACTGAGGCCCCTGTAGCACTAGCCAGCAGAAAGGCTCCTCAATAGTCAAACCAGTGGTGAGTTCTCCCACTAAAGAAAGCCAAAAATGAAATGCCCCACTCTATAGGCAAGCGACTAGGCTCTGAGTCCCAGGCTGAAGTCAGCTTCCCTGTGAGCCAGAAGTGAGCTCTCTCACGACCCCAGGGCAACCCAGCATCTAAGCTGCAAGGTAAGCTGTAAGGCAGCAGCAAAGTCCTGAGCCCCACAATAAGAAGCTTAAGATAGTGCTTTCTCCAAGCCAGAAGCATAGTTCAACTCTAAAACACAATGAAAAGTTACATCCTCAACTGGAAAAATGAGCAAAAAACAAACAAAAAAAAGAAGTAATCAAAGAAAGTTACTGTGTTGACAGGGAATCAGGGAACAAACCTAAAAAAGAACAATGTTAAAATGACTACAGGTAAAACAATATAGAAAAAATGTGAATTGGCATCAAACCCCAAAGAACTCCTAAAATATATATTTTTTAAATAAAGGACTTAAAAATCAAATAAGAGTTAGAAGAAAAATCAGAAAAATAAATGAGAGTATTGCAAGAACATCATGAAACAAGCCAGTGGTTTGTTAAAGGAAACACAAAAAATGGGAAAAGATACATATACATAAAAATTCCCTAAAGAAAACAACCCATCAAAAAGGAGAAGTGGCCAAATGGAAAATGAGGTACAAAAGCTCACTGAAGAAAATAATTTCTTAAAAATGAGAAGTGGGTAAGGAGAAGCTAATGATTCTATGAGACATAAGGAAGCAATTAAACAAATTTTAAAAATTAAAAAAATAGAAGATAATGTCAAATTTCTGATTTGAAAAAAAAAAACTGACTAGAAAATAGATCAAAGAGAGTAGTATTGGAATAACAGTAAGCCATGACCAAAAAAAAAAAAAAGGATCTGGACATGATATTTCAAGAAATTTAGGAAAACTGCCCTGATATCTGAGAATTAGATGATAAAGTGGAAATTGAAAGAATCCACCAGTCACCTCCAGAAAAAAATGCCAAAATGAAAGATTCAGAAATATTATGGACAAATTCTAGAGGTCCCAGGTTAAGGGGAAAATATTGTAAGTATCCAGAAAGAAATAGTTTGAATATCATGGAGCTTCAATCAGGATTACATAATATTTAGAAACTTCTATGTTAAAGGGTCTGAGGAGTTGGAATATAATATTTCAAAAGGCAAAGGAGATAGGATTATAACCAAGAATTATTTCCCAAATGAAACTGTGTTCAATCATTCAGCAAGAAAATTGATATTAATGAAATTTAGATCTTTCAAACATTCCAAATGAAAAGATCTGAACTGCATAGAAAATTCCATATTGAAACAGAAGACTCAAGAGTAGCATAAAAAGATAAATAGGAAAGAGAAATCATGAGAGATTTAATAAGGTTAAACTGTTTGAATTCTTATTCAGAAGTTAATACTTATAAAAATCAACATTAAGGCACTGAAACAGAATAAATGAGGATATGGGTATGAATTGACTATGATGGGATGACATCCAAAAAAAAAATTAAGAGATAAGCAAGTGAACTGTACTGGGAGGAGAAGAATTGGGAAAATAGAGTAAGGTGAGTTATCTTCAAAAACAAGACACTACAAGGCTATTACTATGGAGGGGAAGATGGAGGTAGGGCAATGCTTAAATCTTACTCTTATGAGATTTCACTCAAAGAATACACATTTAGTTGAATATAGAAATCTATCTTACCCTATAAAGAAGTAAAAAGGGATGAGGGATGAGGGATGGAGGAGAGAAATTATAGAAGAGAGGATGGATGGAGAGAGCCAGTGTTCAGAAGTAAACATTTGGGAAGGATACGGTAAAAAAAAAGAAGAAAAGAGAATAAACAAGGGGAAAAAAGAAGAATGGAAATATACAGCTAATTATTCTAACTGTAAGTGTGAATGGGATGAACTCATACATAAAACAGGAGCAGATAGCAAACTAGATCAAAAGTCAGAATCCTATGATATACTGTTATGATATAGAAATCACTTTAAAAGACTAATATATATTAATTTAAGGTCGCCAAGGAATTCAGCTATGTAATTCCAAAATGAAACACTGAAGTCAGCTGCCAACTTTTTTTATGGTGTTTTAATTACAAACAGGAGGAAGAAAGTATTAGAGGGAGAGAGAGAGAGAGAGAGAGAGAGAGAGAGAGAGAGAGAGAGAGAGAGAGAGAGAGAGAGAGAGAGAGAGAGAGAGAGAGAGAGAGAGAGAGAGAGAGAGAGAAAGGGGAGAGAAGGAAAGAGGGTTTTAAATACCCACTCTGCTCAGGATGAGCCAAAGTGGGCTTAAGGCCCTGGATAGGCAAGGCAAGGAAAGAGATCAGTCCTTACCACTCATGGGACCAATCTGGAGAAAAATAGTCTGCAGACTCCTCCATCTTCAAGCACCAGCCTCCAACCTACTCTCGCCCTCCTCACAGGAAGTCCCGAGAACTACAGAGGCTGTCCTCTACCTCACTTCCTGTGTCTCACATGTGCCAATGGTGGCTCTAGCTTGACCTAGGACCACCCAGAGGTCTGTCCTTTTTGCACATGTCTGTTGAAGGCCATATTCTCAAATAATTAAATCTTGAGTTTGGCTGCAGCCCTTCCTAATCTTGTTACCCTGAGTAGGGTGGAGATTGTAGTTTCCAAGACCTGATTCTGTTATTCCAAGTATCTCTATTGTTATTGATCAGGAAATAGCTAAATCTCATCTTCTAAAGAATGGTCTGAATAGGGTGGAGTAGGTTTGAAATACAGTCTATAAGAAACACACTTTTAGCAGGGAGACACATATAGAGTAAAGATAAGGGAATGGAGCAGAATCAATTGATGTAAAAAACCCAACAAGATTAGCAATCATGATCTTAGACAAAGAGAAAGCAAAAATAGATTGGATTAAAAGAGATAAGGAGGGAAATGATATCTTGGTAAAAGGTACTATAGATAATGAAGCAATACCATAAGAATATATGCACCAAATGGTTTAGCATCCAGATTTTTCAAGGAGATGCTAAATGATGTGAATCTTAAAACTGCTCAGACTCTACTTCAGAAGATTTGGTTAAGCTATTCCCCTTATTTTTAACAATGGAGGCTCTTGGTCAGGAATTTATTGAGAACTTTAAAATTACTCCACCCTGCTCAGACAGTACCTTAGGGGAATATAAAGTTGTAAACTCTTGATTGAACAATGAAGGTCCCTAACTCATACTTATAGTAAAGCTAGAACCTTAAGCTAGGCCTATTTTTAGATCTAATACAAAAGGCTGCTAAGTACCTATAAAGGTTAAATTAATCACTAAAAAGGTCAAGCAACTTACAAAAGGCAAGCTTAGCAAAAGAGATGTGAAATATTCAGAAGATATAATATACCCAGAGAAGGTGAGAACTAAAGAGTGATGAGAACTAAGAATGGGCAGTCCTGGGAAAAAGTGTCTTCTATGATTGGTATATGTGAAAATTTAGGTGGGATGACATAAGAGAAAATTCTCTTTAAAAGGAGCTCTCTGAACTCAGTTCAGAAGTTCAGGAGTTCAGAGGAGGGTCTCTGAGCTCAGTTCAGGAGTTGAGGATTTCAGTGAAGGACTGGAGCTTGCTTGGGATAATCTTGTGGTGAGTGATAAAGACTGACTCTCTCTCCCTTAAGGCTCAGGCCATTTGGCCTAGGCCCTTTCTACTATTCTCTCTCTCTCTCTCTCTCTCTCTCTCTCTCTCTCTCTCTCTCTCTCTCCCTTAGTTCCTTCATTTGTATTAATTAAAATCTCCATAAAACCCAGCTGACTTGGGTATTTTCATATTTGGAAATTTTCCCATGGTGACCACTTATTTTTAATATAAATCAAGACACTAAAAATTAAGTTTACAGTTTGGCTGAAACCTTTACAGTTTTGGCAATTCACAGTCCTGGCAACCCACATTTTCATGGTTACAATGATTTACAGGAGGAAAAAGATATTAAATCTATACTAGTAGGGAACCTCAAATTTCCTCTCTCAGAACTAGATAAATCTAACCAAAACATAAACAAGAAAGAAGTTAATAAGGTGAATAGAATTTTAGAAAAAATTATGTGCTAGACATCTAGAGATAATTGAATAGGAAGAGAAAGAAAGATACCTTTTTTTCTCAGTAATACATGGTACCTACATAAAAACTGACAGTGTATTTGGGCATAAAAACTTCACAAAAAAGGTCAGAAAAGAAGAAATATTTAGTGCATCCTTTCTAGGTCATAAAACAATAAAATAATAATTTTTGTTATAATTATATAATTTTTAAAATTAAATTAGAATTGAAATATTTTAATTATTTGTAAATTTTAATTATAATCATAATGCAAAAAGTACAATAAAAATCAAGAGAGGGCCATTGAAAGACAATAAAAAATAACTGGATACTAAATAATCTAATCCTAAAAATTATATGGGTCAAATAATAAATCAGAGAAATGATAAATTCTTTGATGAGAATGACAACACTAAGAAAATATGCCAAAATTAAAGGGATACAGACAAAGCAGTACTTCAGAAAAATTTATAACTCTAAATGTTTGCATCAATAAATTAGAGAAAGAATAGATCAATGAATTGGGTATGCAACTAAAAAAGCTAAAAAACAACAAATTAAAAGTCTTAATTAAACACCACATTGGAAATCCTAAAATTGAAAGTGAGATTAATAAAAATTGAAAGGAAGAAAGCCATTGAACTAATAAATGAAACTAAAACCTAGTTTTATTTAAAAAAAATTAAAACCATTGTTTTATTTTATTTAAAAAAGGAAAGAAGGAAATCAAATTACCAGTATTAAAGATAAAAAGGGTAAATTCACCACCAATGAAAAGAAAATTAAAGCAATTATTAGAAGTTACTTTACCCAATTATATTCCAATAAATCTGCTAATTTACATGAAGTGGATGAATATTTATTAAAATATAAACTTCTTAGATTAGCGGAAGAAATAGAATCCTTAAAAAAATCCCTTGTTAGGAAAAAATATTGAATATGTCATCAAGAAGAAATCCTCAGAGTTAGATGAATTCAGAAAGGAATTCTACTTAATATTTTAAAATAATTAGTCCCGATACTATAGAAACTATTTGGGAAAATCGGCAAAGAGGCCTATAACATTCCTTTTATGATATAAACATGGTGCTGATAGCTAAAACAGAAAGAGCAAAAACAAAGAAAAAACACTATACATAATTTCCCCTAAGAAATATTGAGGCAAAAATTGAAAATAAAATGCCAGCAAGTAGATTTCAGCAATATATCAAAAGGATCATTTACTATGACCAATTGAAATTTATACCAGGGATAGAGATCTGGTTCAATATTAGGAAAATGATCAGCATAATTGACCATATCAATAACAAATCCAATATAAATATGATTACCTCAATAAATATAGAAAAAGCTTTTGACAAAATATAACAATTATTATTAAAAAAAAACTAGAGAACATAAGAATAAGTGGAGCTTTCCCTAAATGATAAGTAATATCTATTTGAATCTTCAACATTATTTGTAATGGGGACAAGCAAGAAGCCTTCCCAGTAAGATCAAAGGTGAAGCAAGGATGCCCATTATTACCACTATTATGCAATATTGTATTAGAAATACTGGCTACAGCAATAAGAGAAGAAAAAGCAATGGAAAGAATTAGACTAGACAATGAAGCAAAGCTATCACTCTTCGCAAATGAGATAAAGAATCCTAGAGAATCAACTAAAAAATTAGTTGAAATAATTAACAATTTTAACAAAATTATAGAAGATAGTATGATGGCATACTTAGAGAATGCTGGAGAATAAACCAAAAAAAAAATTAGCTGAAATAATGAACAACTTTAGCAAAGTTATAAGATATAAAGTAAACCCACATAAATCATCAGGATTTCTATATATTGCCAAACCACAGTAGCAAAAGATAGAAAAGGAAATTCCATTTAAATTAACTGTAGATAATATAAACATTTGGGAATTTACCTGCCAAGAAAAACCCAGGAACTATATGAATATAATATAACAATAATACTGATTGGATTTGAAAAGTGAAGGAGATTGAAGAATCAAGGCTAATTCTAAGGTTTTAGAAAGCACTGGTGGTGTTTTCAAAAATTTGAAGTCAGAAGGAAAAGCATATTTTCAAGAAAAGGTAATCATCTTGTTGGATATGTAGAATTTAAGGTGGCAAGAGGCCATTTGGTAAAGATTTCCTCTAGACAGTCAGAATCCATATCTGTTAGATTTGGAAGTTAGTGGAAGATTTGGAAATTAGATTTGGAAGTCATGGGAATGAATGAGTTAATTGATTGGGATATGGAAGGGCTAGAGGAGACACACACGCACAGACTCAAACACAGTCAGATACAACCAGCAAGCAATGATGAAAGCTGTAAGATCAGATTCTGTCTACTATAGCTTCTCTGAATTGCAGGCAGAGCTGAACTTGCTTTCAATTCTCATTCCCAAAGGAGGATCCCTTGAGGGACAAAGGGTAACCTAGCAATGAGATTGCTAAGGGATAGACGCTAAAGATAAGACCTGGGAGAACCAAATCCTAAAAAGGGTGAGGACAAAGGTAAGGAACCAATGAAGGAGGCAAGCAGAAAGAGAGCCGGAAGGAGGTCAGTGTCTTGGAACCAAAGGGAGGACAGAGTGTACAATAGAAGGAGGTGATCATCAATGTCCAATACTACATAAAGGCCAAAGAGAATGAAAACTGGGGAAGAGGCATTGAGTTTGGCAATTAGAAGCTCATTAATCACCTTTGAGTGAATAATTTTGGAAGGCTCGTAGGAAAAGAAGCCAGAATGAAAGAGATTTTTGTAGAGAGAATGGATAGAGTGGTTATAAGCTAATTTTTAAATAATATTTTGCTATGAAGGTGAGCTGATAGATAAGACAGTTACAAAGTGCTAGAAAAAATTCAAGGGAAGGATTTTTTTTTTAGAACTGGGGAGGACTGAATATATTTGTAAGCCAATGGAAAAGGGCCAGTGGAGAATGATAGATGCATGAGAGAAAGGAAGAAAACTTATGAGAGATAGGAGCTTTCTGAGATTAGAAAGAACAGGAGGTGGGCATAGTAAAAGGTAAGATGGTATAACTACATCAAGAAATAATTGAATTTGGAGTCAAATGGCATGAATTTTAGTCATGGCTCTACTACTAGCTTTGTGAATTTAGAAATCATGTTTCTTCTGTGGGCCTCAAGAATTAGGAAAGATTTAGGCTGGAAGACTTAACAATAAAAATAGAAGATTAAGGGATTTGTGAAAAGCAAGGAAAATTTTGTAGTAACTTGCAGAGAGCTTTGTGTTTTTGTTAACAAAATTAGTACTGATGTCTAAATAAAGGACAGGTTGGTGTCTCTACTCAAAGAGAAGATTGAAGGAATGTAAATCACTTTTCAAAAGTTAAAGTACTACATAAATGTTTTAGTTTAGCCATTTTTCAATCATGTTTGACTCTTCATAACCCTATTTGTTTTTTTGTTTTTGGTAAAGATACTGGAGTGGTTTACTGTTTCCTTCTCCATCTCATTTTACAGATGAGGAAACTGAGCTAAATAGGGTTAAGTAATTTGCCCACAGTAACATGGTTAACTAAATGTCTGAATTAAATGAATCTTCCTGACTTCAGACCTGTACTCTTTTATACCATCTAGTGGGGGTATGGTCCTCCTTGCTGAGGAGGACCTTAGCCCCCATTTACTTTCCTGACTTCAACAATATGGAAGGCTGTAGGTTAGATTAGAGAGGACAAAAATCTGAGCCAAGGAGACTAAAGTCTATTGCAATGGTCCAGTTGAGAGAAGATGAGGGCATAAGTGAGAGTGGTAATTGTGTGACTGGAGAAAATAGGACATGTAGCACAATTATTTTGGAGATAGAAATGACAAGTTTCCAGGATGTATACAAGATGTAACAGAGAATCTTCCAACATTGTAAAATTTGATGGCCACTCCTCACTGCTCAAGTAGGGGACAAGTGATATTGCCAAAAAGGAATCTAGAAATTGTTGCTAGGGATTATGAAATTCTTGGCAAGAAACTACAGATATTAAGGATGCAGGTGATATTTTCATCTCTACTGCTGGTTGAAGGGAAATGTTTTAAGAAGAGAAAGGAAAATTTGAGATGTAAATAGCTGATTAAGAAGAGATTTGAGAATGGATTTGGATTTTTGGACTATGGTTTAAAATATAAGAATGATGAGATCCTGAAAGGAGGGAGACTTCCTTTAATAAGGACTAGTCAATTTGAATTTTCCTGGTGTTTTAGGAAACAAAAAAATAGATCTTTGAGTTGAAAATGAAGAATGAGGGAGAAAATTGCCCATTTTCAAAACATTTTATAGTTGTAGGTAATAGGTACAACATGAGTAGAAGAATATCATGAAAAAGTACCAGTAGTTTATGAGACAATATATGAAAAGAGAATTTTGACCTCCAAGGGTTCTTGTTTGTAGATGTTAATGTCTTTTTTTTTTTTTTTTGGTTATCAAGCTCTAGATTATTACAGAGATTCTTTGGTGAAATCCCTGATTACTCAAAAAGATTATCTCAACAATTGATGTGGGGAAAAAATCCAGTGGAAGAACAATGCTTATGCTACTTTAGTTGGATGGCCAGTCCATTGAGTTAGTTCCTTAATATATATTTGGGACAAGCATTGTAGCTCAATATCAATGAGATGAACCCTGAATTGAATTGGAAGAAGGAAGCACGCTAGTTTGCATTTGAGAAATTGCACAAAGCTTTTAATGATTCCAAACTATTACTCAATGCAAGAAAACATCCTTTTGACACAGAAATCCTACCAGCAGCTGTATATGGATATGGATACTGGAATATCACAATCTCCAGAGATTCAAAGTTATGAATGACCCAATGGTCAATGGAGAGATACATGGTGTGTCCATTGCAGACATGCTTCTCATGTCTTTTTCTCTGGATTCACCTTGGGTCTCTGCATTCTGATAGGAGAACCTTTGACTTATCTTCCCCAGAACCAGCCTCTCTCATTTTCAAGTCATTTTCCATGTTTCTACATCTATGCACCTCTTTCTAGCTCCCCTTTATTGAGATGTCTTCTCATAGTACAATAAAAGATCTTTGAAAACAAGGATTAACTCAATTACTTATATTTTTATCTCTAGCTCTTAGTATAGTTCCTTGCACCTAGTAAATGTACTATTCATTCATTCATGGTGGACCCAAGTCAATTATAGTATATATCTAGTAATTCCCTGAGCATGAGAAGTGGCAAGAGAAATAAGTGGGGCTTCCATTTATACAGGTCTTTCAGGATAGCAAAGTATTTGATGTACGCACATTATCTTGATAGAATTTCACAACCCTATGAAATAGGTGCTTTTATATCCCCATTTTATAGTTTAGAAAACTGAGCCTCAGAGACATTAAGTGACTTGTCCATGAGAAAATGACTAATAAAAATTATTACCAAAATGCAAGACCAGAAAAAGAAGGTAGGATAAGTGACTTGATCTAGAGATCATAGATGGTCAAGTTAAATGTTCTACTTCTAACCACAAAATGCAAAAAGAACCCAGAAAGCCATAGCAAAAGTCCTCCATTGTGTTATATGGAAGCACCATGAGAGAGCATGGACAAAAATGACATAGAATGAGTAGGCATAAATAAGTTCACACAAATGGAGAGAACTGATGTGATACTGGTTCCAATGAAGAACATATATGAGAGTATATTCAACTAGCTCAATAAGGAATGCTTACAGAGTATATTTAGACAACAGCAAAGTATTTGACAAAGTCTCTTTTGCAAAAGAGAGATATGTGAGTTATATAGCTATACAATTATACAAATTCTGAACTGGTGGAAATTGTATATGCAAAGGGTAGCCATTAATGGGTTGCTGAAAGCTTTCAGTGGTCTTTAGTAGTGTGTCCAATGGATGTGGCAATCTCTGAGCTATCAACATTTTTATTGATTTCTACGTGTTAGGCTTATCAAACTTGTAGATGACACAAAGTTGGGATTGAATGGGAATATCAAGAGCTAATGAGCTAATGAAAGGATATACAAATTGGATGAATCAAACAAGAAGAAATTTAGTGGAGATTTAAAAAATTTAAATATGCAAACTCAAAGTGAGGGCTACATAGAAGGTCTACATAGCTAGGCAATTTGCAGGACAAGGATATGAGGTTTTCATGCACTGCAAGGTCAATATGAGTCATCAGTATTACATGACATTCAAAACAATCTAACGCATTTTTCGGATGTACTAAGGGAATCAGAATCAGTATCCAGAATTAAGGAGGTGATGGTACTACTTCATTCTATTCTGGTTGGACTTAATCTGTATGGTTGTGCTCAGTGCCTGCTTCTATATTGTCCAAAAGACACTAACAAGCTGGTGCATGTTCAGAGGATAACATGCAAGGATGGGGAAGGGACTGGAAATCATTTGATAGGATGATTGGCTACAAGAAGTAGGGATTTTTATCTTGAAGTAGAGAAACCTTAAGGGAGATATGATAACTATTTTCAAGTATTAGAATATCTTCCATATTAGAAGAAGCATCAGATTTATTCTCCATAGCCAAGATGATTCTATATCCTAGAATTATAGGAACATCGGGTAGAAGATTCAGAGAGGTAAATTTAGACTTAATAATAAGAAAAAAAAACCAGTAACAACTTCCCAACAATGAATTCTATCCAAAGGTGGACATTTCAGGAGGTAGTAAGTTCTGTTTAGCCCAATATTTTTCTGGAGGGACCAATGGATTACTTGTTGAGGGTTGTAACAGGAAAATTATTCAAGTACAATTTAGAATAGATGACCTCTGGGGCATCACCTGACTGAGATTCTGTGATTTTGTTTTCCTATGAAGTTCCTCTCCTATTCTTATGAATGTGTATGTCTTGGGGGTGAGAAGGAGGACAGGAAATAGAAAGAACTACTCTCTAATGGAGAGAGCTTTAAGACTTTTTCTATCAAGAAATGGCCATGTTCCTAATAAAATGAGGAGGTAGAAGATATTTTGGAAAAGAATTTGAAGATGTAAGAGTTTGTTTGTTTGTTTGTTAGGTATTCTAAATGGTACAGTGAAATCAGATAAAGGAGGGAACCTAGGCTTAAATGGACCTGGAGCAGAATAAAGCTCATTTGAACGTAGATTATTCAATCTATAAGGAATTTATTAAGTACCCACAAAGCACCAGACAATTTGCTACGTTCTGGGCCTACAAAGAAAAATGCAAAATTGTTCCTTTGCCCTAAAGAACCTTACTTTAATAGAGTGGACAACTTGTAAATTTATAGGTATATGCATATTTTTTATATGCAGATATAAAATAGCTTTGGAGGGAAGACATTAGTAGCTTCAGGGTCCAGGAAAGGCTCTACAAAGAAAGAGGCAAATTAAACTGTTTTAAAGGAAACCAGAGATTCCAAAAAGGGGAGGTGAAAAGGAATTCCAGGCATGGAAAACAGGCCTTGTTGGGATAGGAAGCTTGGAGATAGAGTGACTTGTATAAGCAAGTATGAATGGACTATAGTGGGCATATAAGAAAATGATACATGAAAAGGTTGTAAGAGATGGAAAGGTCAGGTCAAGCTTTGTGACATGGTCAAACAGGAGTTTTATCATCAACCTGAGAGGTAAAAGGAAGATTAGTGAAGAGGGGAGGAGGAATTATAAGACTTTTGAGTTAGGAAAATTATTTTGGTGGGTGAGTGACAGATGGATTGGAGAGAAAGATGGTTTGAATCAGGGAGCCCAGTTAAGAAAGCTTTGTAGTAGGGGGCAGCTGGGTAGCTCAGTGGATTGAGAGACAGGCCTAGACAGAGGACGTCCTAGGTTCAAATCTGATCTCAGACACTTCCTAGCTGTGTGACCCTGGGCAAGTCACTTAACCCCCACTGCCTAGCCCTTACCACTCTTCTGCCTTGGAGCCAATACACAGTATTGTGCCTTGAAACCAATACACAGAAGGTAAGGGTCTAAAAACAAACAAACAAATAAATAAAGAGAAGGTAGGAATATGGATGTTGGTGTTCTGGTTGCATCCAGAATGGCCTTGTACTCTTATTGATGGTGGCTCTTGGGGTAAGATTCCTGGGGCAGCTGGAAAAGGAAACTTCTTAGCCAGTTATTGCTGTTTATACCTTCATCCTTTCCCACCTGTGGCCCTACCCTTTCAAATCTCTTAGGAATTTTCTTACCTGATGCTCATGCAAATCAACTCACAATGACAACTGACTACAGGATTGAACAAAATCTAGCATGAACAATTCTAGGGAAAGCTTTATATGGAATAAGTTTAAAGGCATTGGTTCACTTAGCAATTCAAATATTTTCATTACAAACTGAGACAATGTGCAAAAAGTGGGATTGATGGAGGGTTGGGGGAGCAAAAACAATTGTAGCATTCAAATGACTAATTCTGCTTCAGAGGGGGAGCATATGTCTAGAATTGAGAAGCAATGTGTGTCATGTTGTTTTCTTAAGTCTCATAATTAAAAAGAAAAATGTTCCTTGACTGAAAATTCAGTGATGGCGAAGTTCTCTGAGCCTAGATGTGAGTCACAGTGGACAAAGAGAGATCTAGTAGATTTGAGCAAAAGGTGAGCTTTAATCATTCAAAGAAATTCCCAAGGCTCTTACCAGCTGATGTAGGCAACACTAATAAAGCTTAAAAACACAAGTCCCGTTTTCCTGGATGGATATTGATGATGATTGATAAAGACCTCTGTCAGGGAGATAGGCAACACAGTTGTATGCTAGAAAAGAAAAAGAAGAGATTAAAATAGGAACTGCAGTAACATTATGAGTTGTACTGAATTGAATTTCAATCATCATTTTTCTGCCATTCAGTCTCTTCTTTATTCAGCCATTAGCCTTTAAAAACAATCCATTTGGTCATGTCAAGAATCTAAAATGACTCTCTATTAAGGGAACAAGCCATGTTCAACTGTCTGGCTCTCAAGGTTCTTCAGAATCTGGATCCATACTACTTCATCAGTCTTATTTCCCACTATGACGCAAAGAGCCCATCATAGCCTGTCTCCTCATTGACCTTTGGGCTTGCCGTCTTCATTCTTACCTCCATATTCTTTCCTCTGATATTATTCACCCATCACTCAAGCTATTTGTAAATAAGTCCACTGTTGCAAGGAATGAGCAAGAATTCTATTTTGTCCACAAAAGCCTTCTTTGACCACTCTATTTCACTCTGATCACATATTTCTCTGAAAACCTACAGCTTTTAAAATCTATACAACACAAATGAACTATTGAATTGTTCTCTAATCCTTTCATATTTGCATCCTGTCCCCTCAACCAGATTAAACTCTTTGAGGTAGCAACCATGTCTTATGCAGAACTCTTTCTCACAATGACCCTGTAAGGCGAGGAGGACAATAATATACTCATACTCATGTTAGAGTTGAGAAAACAGGCTCACAGAAGCCTTTTTCCAAGGACGACACAGTTTATAAGTGGCAAAGCAGCAATTCAAGCTCATGCCTTCAACTCCAATTCTCCTGTCCTTTCCACTACATTATTTTGGCTCTAATTAACCACAAGGTTTCTTGGGAGACATAATACATTGTAGTTCCATAGATATTGAGCTGAAAAGGCCCTCCAAAGTCATCTAGTTTAATTCCCTTATTTGAAATATGAGGAAACTATATATAGCACAAAGAGATGGGGTATTTACTCAAGGCCATCTAGGTAGCAAGTCAAAGTAGATAGAATGGCAGGCTTGGAGTCAGGAAGAACTGAGTTCAAATCCAGCCTCATACACTTATTAGCTGTGTGTCCCTAGGCAAGTCACTTAACTTTATTTGTGTCAATTTCCTCATCTGTGAAATGAACTGGAGAAGGAAATGGCAAAACACTTTGAAAAGAAAAACCCCAAATGGATTCACAAAGAACTGGACATGACTGAAAACTACTGAATGACACCACCCAGTTAGTAAGTGGTAGTACTGCATTTGACCTCAATAAGCTCCCAATGTTCTTTTCATTGTCTCTGAGTTGGACTGAGGTATAATCCTATAAGTATATCCTGTATTACTGGTACTATTATTTCCATTTTACAGATGGGGAAACTGAAGCCAAGATAAAGTAAAGTGACTTATTTATATATATAAAGTAATAGCAAATAAAGCATTCAAGGCTAAATTTGAACACAGGACTTATGACACCAGGTCTAACACTATAGTATGCCAATCCTCTATCAAAACCAACTCTCTTTAACAAGGAGACCTCAGAAATAAAAACATTGCCACCACCCTCCAACTTCAGTCCCCAATTCAGCTACCTGTAAGTCCATGAAGTTCCTCTCTCTGTCAGAAAGCCAAAAGGAGTCAAGTTCTATTAAGAACCATTAACTCTCCCATTATACTTGCCATTGATCTAACAGGTTTTATGAACCCTGCCTACAGTTAACAGCTTCCGTTTTGTACGTTAATGGTCATTGGCAATGGTATTCCTGTGGAATCATGTAGTACATTCGCATTAGAAGTAAATGAGTCTGCAGTGATTAATGTTTTAACAACAAATACCACAGGCATGCATGACTGGTCACCTATTATAAAACCCTGCCCTTCACTGGTGACATTCAATTGGTTTTCTAAATGAATTCCTCTTAATGGCTTCTGGGAAGTTCACTTCAGTGATGTCATTAGTGCTGGGCCATATACTGTGGCTTAATACTAGTAGAAAGGGCTTTAAAAGCATCTCATTTTCTGGTTGGGGAAGAGGGAAGGAGGAAAGGCAGAGAGGAAGCTTGCACTCTCTTAGCTTTTTTAAATATTGAGCTGCTGTGAATAGCCAAGCATGACGCAGGAAACCTCCCAGGAACCTGAGTGTATTGGTATTTCTGTCTGTGGCAACAGAATTCAGTACAGCCTGTATCACGAAGCATATGTTTTTAAAAATGGAGGAAAAGAAGAAGAAAGAAAAGAAAATCAAATCTGCTCTCAGCTTCCAAAAAAAAAAAAATCTAATCATTAGGCTGAGATTGACACAAATTAGAATGCTGCCAAAAATCAGCGAAAACAGTGACTCATGCTGTATTTCAATTAACAGTTTCTCAGTTTCCCTCATAAACAGGGAAGCTGACAAAAATTAATTATCTCTGAGGGGGTAAAATATTTCATTCCAAAGTAAACAAAACATCACTTGCTGAAACAATAGTGTATAACAGCGGGAGGAGATGGAGGAAAGAGATCCATCTTTCTTTCCTTGTCAATAAAACTATCTGCATGGTGGGACATGTTTGAGATTTCTGTCTCCAAAGGTATCAGTAATGGAGAAACATGGGAGCTTTTCCCACCTTTATCCTGACAAATTTATTTTAAGAACAGCTTTATCTTCTACCTCTTCTACTGTGACTAGTTCCACCTGGGATTCTTGGGGGCAAAGAACTATAGATGCCATCTACTTTACTAAGGATGACTATGTCAGGAATCGTGCTGAGGCATCCAGTTATAAAAGAGTCATGAAGAGGAAGATCCAGGCTAAGAGGGATTGTTACCAGCCTCCCCTAGGCAACTCATTCTTATAGGGAAATGCTTGGGGGTAAGAAGACTATAAATGGCTAGTGTAAGCAATTGATTTGTTAAATATGATTTACTAAATGTAGGTGGGGAAAGAAGGCTGGAATTTGCCAAAAGATCTGTTTTGCTGGCCTGTTATACAGTGGGCAGCAAAGTTTCATCATTGAACCCATGCAGCTCCTCTGAAAGCTCTAACCCTAACCCACTTCTACATCCTCTATGGACAAATCATTAATGTCAGCCCAGTCTGGGCATTCTCTTGAGTCCCCAAATTTCACAGAAATATGTGCAACAAATGTATATTAAACACATACCATGTGCTGGGCAATGTGAATAGATGTTGGGGAGAGACAAAGTTTAAGTGAGAAGAAGGTTCTTAACTCTTGGAACTTAGTCTAGAAAAGGGATAGGGCACATATTCACATAATAATAATATAATAAATAGTCTTTCCCTTAAAAAAGGAAGCACTTCATTTTCTCCACCAAAAGAAACATATGAGGTCTGGATGTTTTTGAAAAAAATCAGATATCAATATTTCTGAAAGGGTTTTATGTTCTCCCTACATGCCACTCCCTAGGAGTTAATGTTCCCCATTGAGTGGACCAATAGAAATTGGCATCAGGATCAAGATGTAAGTATCTTTAGCTTTCTGCTCTTGTTTTTAATTAGATGCCTAAAAATATTGCTAGCTATGTCATCTCCTACCTTCCCAATTCAAACCACTCCATTATCAAGAATAATCTCCGGTGATGTTTGAACAGCCCTTTCCTTGTGTATCTGAGAGGACTATTTTAATGGACTTAATGGTTCTAAGGGAAGTTTTTATTTTTTAATAAAAGCTTATTGTAGATATACATTTTAAACCATTTATACAGGGATTTCTTACCTGAGACCAACTGTCATTGTTCATTTGTTTAGTCATGTCCAATTTACTCTTGGTGACTCCATGGACCATACTATTCATAGGGTTTTCTTAGTAAGAATACTAGAGGGATTTACCATTTTCTTCTCCAGTGGATTAAGACAGAGATTAAGTGACTTGCCCACAGTCACATAAGTTATAAGTTGGTCTGAGGCCAAACTCTAGACCCACTTCTCTATTCAGTGAGACATCTAGCTGCCTCTTATCTTAGACCAGTAGGGGATATAAATATATTTTATTTCTAGTTTTGTTTTTTAAATATAAATACCTTAGAAGAATCACATTAGAGGGAAACAGAAAGATAAAACATGACTTTAAACTAGGTAGAATAAAAAAGCAGTAGGACTCCCTTATACCCAAATCCTCGAATAGTCTGTTGTTTCATTTAGATGTTTTCTCCAATGATGCTAGTTGCCACCCACACCCACCATCTTGCATGACTCATGTCCATATTTTTCTATAAGTGGACTCCACAAGGTACTACCTAATTCTTTCTTTCCTCTTCTGTTTCAGAATTGATACTCTTAGTTCCAAGTCAGAAGAGCAATAAGGGCTAAATAATTGCGGGTTAAGTAACTTGCCCAGGGTCACACATTTAGGAAATGTTTGAGATCAGATTTGAACATCTTCCCAACTCCAAGCTTGGCTCTCTGTCCACTGAGCCACCTCATTGCCCCAGTCCTATTACGAGGATATTAGTACAGCACTTCAGATGCTCAGCTGTTTTTTCTCATCCTTGCCACTAGCCCATTCCATTTTTTCAACTGATACATTTTCCTGTTGACATCTAGTAGTCCTGCTCTTCTTTGAAGTTTTGATTTGTTATATGTTAAACCCATGAGCCCAGACTCTCCAGTGTCTGCTGGCACATAGTAGTCTCTTGATAAATGCTTGTTGATGACACCGTGACTTTTCTATTCATGGGAAATCCTTTAACTTGGAGTATTGCTAGATCTCTTCTGTCACCGTAGTGAACATCTTTCATGAGCCTATGCCCCCTTGTTTAGTGCCTTGGCTTATGTTTAGTATCAGGAGGTTGTCAAACAAAGTTATTTCTGCTATTAAAACTTTCAAGACACCTCAAATGATTTCAATGTATGGATGGGAGGCACTTTGCTGGAAGAAAGTCTTTAAAGCATCATTTTGCTATATAAAATCAATTTTTTATAATCAAAAGATAATAAGCACAGTGAGATTTTGTATTCACTACAGTCTAAAAAAAAGACATTACTTGAGCAAGACTGTCATTTCCCTACTAATACCATCACTGAAGATGTGATGCCTCCAATGTATGTATGATTCTCACAAAAACTTACTGGTCTATGAGTTGTGCTAATTGTTGATGCTCTCTGCTCCATGTTTTGCACCAATAAGGTCTAGGATTTTTTTCCAAGTAATCATACATCACAGCATGTTTAGTCAATTCCCAAATAAACAGACATCCCCTCAACTTCTAATTTTTCATTACCACAAAAAGTGCTGCTATAAATATTTTTGTACAAATGGGTCTTTTCCTCCTTTCCTCGATCTCCTTGGAATATAGACCTACTAGTGATATTACTGGGTCAAAGGGCAGGTATAGTTTCATAGCCAATAGGGATAGTTTAAAAAGGGGGGGCCACACTTTTTTTTAATATAAAAAAAGAATAGAATTTTAAAATGGGCCACAGACAAGCAGTGTGTTAGAAACTAATTTGAGAGAATGTGTACATGTATGTATATATATATATATAATGTATATATAGTTTAATTAAAATAATAATTACAAATAAGCAATATGAAATGGAAATTCATGGTTTCATATGCAATTCTTTTTTCTGTTCTTTCTCTTCCTTGGAGGCTCTTTTGGTGTTAAAAGTTAGAATAAAAACTTTGATGAAAAATGATAAGAGAAAAAATAATAGGAGAGAGACAGCTAGGAAGCTCAGTAGATTGAGAGCCAGGGCTAGAGATGAGGGTCCTAGGTTCAAATCTGACCTCAGATATTTCCATGCTGTGTGACCCTGTGTAAGTCACTTAACCTCCATTGCCTAGCCCTAACTGCTCTTCCACCTTAGAATCAACACACAATTTTGATTCTAAGGCAGAAGATAAAGGTTTAAAATAATAATATGAGAGGTAGTCCTAAGCTATTAGGTTTGAAATATAGGGGTGTATGGGGTGCTCAGGGAGGGGTAGTATCTCTGGTATGGAGAGCTTGTCGTGCCCTCCTAGGGCAGCTCTCCAGCCTCTGACCCTCACCTGATACCCAGCTCTCACTTGTGGCTCCTAGTAGCTGCTAGCATGCGGCACCGGCCACACCCCGGGCAACGGCTTCAACAGGCCGGCTAAACCTTGTGAGGGTAGCCATCGGGTCATCGACCCCTGGTGAACCAGGGCTTTGCTCACCCAGCATGTGAAGACTGCTTCGGCTGAACAGACGGAAGAAACCAATAAGAAGGTTCAACGGCTGAGATGGCGATGCAGCAAAGCACTATGGAGTGCTCAGGGAGTGTTGGAGCACAAAAGACAACACGGCCATCCAATGCAGCTGAGGAAGTCTCCAGGTGTAACGACTTTTTGTACCACTGGACCCAGGCTTCCAACGCCGAGAGAGTGGGACTGTCTCTGTGCAACGACTTTTCCACTTAAATCTTCATGCACAAGTGTCTTTGTGCACACTCATCTATTCTAACCCCTTCCACCCTCTTTGGACTCCAAAGCCACGTGAGGGCACATCAATAGATGATAATGCACAAAGACAATAGTCATTCTCGGTCACCGAGAGACTACCACTATAGATGATATGAGAGGTTGAAAAGAGAAATTTTGTATCAGCTGATGTAAGGACTAGCACAGAGAATTATTTGAGGAGGAATAAAAGAAATGGTAACAAGGCAAGCATTAATAAATTGGTTCCTGTCTTTTAAAATGAAAAATTTCAATAATGATATTAAGTCTTCAGCATGTATAATGCCTGTTGATTCTTTTCTTGTTGAAGTACTCATGATATAAAGATATGAGACTTCTTTGTAGTCTATTGAGTATGTTGGCTTCTCTCATTCTTTACTCCTGACCCTTTTTTCCCTATAGATGTCTCACCATCTTCACCAATTTTTACCTTCCCAGTGAAGTCATTGAGTCACAGAGCATTGAATTAATAAATGAAAAAAGTGATGTTTACTATATAATATATAAAGTTCTGAGCTAAAGTAGGGCTACAAATTAAAAAGGGAGATAATCTGCCTTCAAAGAGTTCAAATTTGATTTTGACAGGCTTTACTGAGTATTCCTTTATAACCTCAATTAAAGCCTTACCTTCTGTCTTAGAATCAATATTAAATATTCAGTTAGGCAATTGGGGTTAAGTGACTTTCCCAAGGAGTCTCTAAGGCCATATTTGAACCTAGGATCTCCTATCGCCAGGCCTGGCTCTCAATCCACTGAGCCACCCAGCTGCCCCTAAATCTTTAATTATTACACTGACAAATAATGGCAGCAGAAGTCTTGGATCCACATATACAAACTGGTTGTAACAGTTGTCATCTGAATACTTTAGACATTGTGATCATTTGTTCTGTCTAATTAAAACCTATATTTCTCTTGTCCTCGACTTTGTGCTTTCATTCAGTGGTTTCTGCTGCTGATGCCAGTAATAACCAAATGGAATACAACAGCAGACAGACATTCAGTCCTCTGTTTCCAATGTAGTTTCTACGTAATGTCTAGAAATCTTTCCCTCAATGTGTCATAAATTGGTCTAGCATATAAGCAAATCTATCATATACATATTCAAGCTATAATTACTATCCATACATTTCCAGAATGATTCTTGGCTTTATCAAAAGGCTCTTCATTTTACAGAAGGAATTTTTCTTTCTTTTGGGGAGAAGGTAAGGTGGGAGATGGGTAAGATTCCCAGATCGATTTCATGCATTTGAGACACTCTAGTCCCTCCACCAATGCAGGTCAGTAACTCGTCTAGAACTTGTAACCTTACAACGCTTCTTCCATATGTGCTAGAAATCTTTTCAATAGTCAGACATGATTTGTACATTCAAATATTACTTGCCTAAAAATATTTTATTTCCTTATGACTTTCCAGGAACATATCTATTGCATAAAGCGTTACACCCATGATTAAAAAAGCCAACCTCCAAATACCTTGTTAGTGGCCCACTGGAACATCAAAGGAAGAGTAAACCTTTCTCTTTGATCTCCCGGCTTAGCTTAGGTGACCTGCCTCACTTGCCCCACCCTAAGAATGATCTTTAAACAGGGAAATTCAGAAATAACCTTTCTATTGAGGGTGAGAGGAGAAGCACTGAGAGGGAAATAAATGCTTAATTATGTTATAGAAGAAAAGCTTAAGATTCATTATGTACCAGGAAAATAAACTGCTGAACATCTAAATACTGTCTTCTCTGGTTCTTCTAAGGGATCTTTTTAAATGATCTATGATACATGTTACCTTTGTCTTTTGGGTTAATACATAATCTGACCAACACCTTGAGACAATGTGGTTCTTTTCTGTTGCAATTCTAATGAATAATGGATGTTTAAATTGGAGTAGGAAGTGACTCTTTGGACTAAATCCAGATACAATCGAGACATGAATCACCTCTGCATGACATCATGAAGAATTCAAACTCTTTGAACTCAACATATTCAAGGGAGCTCATTGTCTTTTCCATAAAACCAGTTTCCCTTCCCTCTCCAAGGGCTGGTCTCTATATCAAGGACAACAAAATTCCTCTAGTCACTCAAGCTTGAAAGCTTAATGGGATTCTTGAATCCTCCTCCTTCTTTCCCCATATTCAGCCAGTCACCAAAACCTACAGAATGAACATTTTCTTTCTCATCTCTTAGATCTGTTGACGGAGGAAGCCTGGAAGAATGGACAGGGTTCTGGACTTGGGGCCAATTAAGTTCTGGGTTCAAATCCTACCTCAGCTACTTGTAAGGTCAGCTCTGTAACCCTAAGTACGTCACAACTTTTCTGTGCCTCAGTTTTCTCATCTGTAAAATGGGGAGTAGGGTGGAATCTAAGATCCTGTAATTTTCTTTTTCTTTCATTTCTCCTTTTCAGTAATTCACTAAAGACCTACTGAATTAATGCTTTCTTTCACATTTCTCATGCTTTTGGAGGAGGTACTGTGGTATATAGACTGCTGAACTTGGAAACAGGAAGACATGAGTTAGCCTTTCTGTGCTTCAGTTTGTTCTTCTGCAAAATGAAGGCATTGGACTCAGTGACTTCTCAGTTCCCTTCCAACTCTAAATTCATGATCTTTTATGCTTGTCCTTGTTCTATCCCTCACTGCCATTGCCTAAACCCTTCACATAGACCAGATTCCTGAAATGTCTCTGTATTATTTCTAAAAGTTAGAAATGTTGTGGAGAGGGGCAGCATGGTGAAGCAGGGGATAGAGTGTTGACCCTGGAGTCAGGAAGACCTGATTCAAATCTGTCCTCAGATACTTTCTAGCTGTGTGACCTTGGGTAAGTCACTTAACCTTGTTTGCTTGAGTCTCTTCAGCTATAAAGTGAGTTGGAGAAGAAAATGGTAAACCACTCCAGGATCTTTGCCAAGAAAGCCTCCAATGGGGTCACAGTCAGACTTGATTCAAACAAGTGAAGAACAAATATATATTTGATACCTCTTCTAATATTCTGAAGCCTCATTAGGGTATAGAAGTGACCAACTTTTTTTTTTAAACCTTTACCTTCCATCTTGGAATCGATATTGTGTATTGGCTCCAAGGCAGAAGAGTGGTAAGGGCTAGGCAATAGGGGTTAAGTGACTGCCCAGGGTCACACAGCTAGGAAGTGTCTGAGGTCACATTTGAACCCAGGACCTCCCATCTCTAGGCCTGGCTCTCAATCCACTGAGCCACTGAGCTGTCCCCCCAAGTGACCAACTTCTTGAAGATTATGTCCATTGAGTGCAAGCTGCAGTAGAATTCTCTAAGATAGGAAGGCTTCAAGTCTAGAATTGGCAATGACCTAGATTGCTGTCATTGATGCTAAGCCAAGTTGGAGGAAACTCCCCCTGTATTACTGAGATGACTGGTGATAGTCACCATCAGGAAGGAGGGGGTGCAAAGCAGCTCAATAAATCATGCATGAGATAGAGAGGAATTGTGATCTTCATTAGAAAGCTTGCTTTTTCCATACTGACTGGTCCTTAATATGATAATTAGTTGATTGATAATGGATGTTAGAGGTATTGAGCTAAGAATGCTTTGAATGGTAGATGGAGTTAAGAATATAATACTGCAAAAATAACTTCACTGAGTTTCCTAAATATAACAATAATAATTATAACTAATATAGCACTTACTATGTATAAAGCACTATGCTAAGAGCTTTACAACTATTATCTCATTCGATCCTCATAACCACCCTGGGAGGTCAATGCTATTATTATCCCCATTTTGCAAATAAAGAAACTGAGGTAAACAAGGGTTAAGTGAACTCCCAGCATCACCCTGCTAGTAAGGTCTGATGCTTGATTTAAACTCAGGTGTTCCTGACCCCAGGCCCAGCTTTCTCCCCAATTTACCACCTGGTTGCCGTAACCTCCTGTCTTTTGCCCCTCTAATCCATCTTGCACGTGTTTACTGATGAGAGGCAAACATAGTCAAGTAGGTACGACACTGGAATTAGAATTAAGGGTTCCTGAGCTCAAATTTTGACTTAGATACTTAGCTTCTTTATCCATTAAAGTGCTTTCCAAATTTTTTTTTTATTCTGTATTTTATTTCCAGTGAAACAAAATCTTTACTACTGCTGTGGCCACAGAAAGTCTTCACATTTGATACAAATATGAGATATCAAAGTCACTTAGTGGCACTATTTTTGACAAACCCAAGAAGTTCATTAGATTGTGTAAAATAGATTTTAAGTATAACTTTAATAAGCTCTAACTGCACTGTAGTTACAAGAAAGAAAATCCATAATGTGCCACATAAATGATAGTTGTTTTGAATAGATTTAACTCGTGCTTATTCTAGCTCTAAGGCCATGATCCAATGACTTCTGAAACTAATACCCTAATCATTTAACATCCAATTCAAATGGGAACATGAAACACACACCAAACCCAGATGTGTGAAGGAAGCACTCAGCATTATATATTATATTACATCCAAAATCTTTCCCCTGGTCTTTAAGGTTCCCCAAAATAAAAAAAATGACCCTTACCTACCTAACCCAATTTCCCACTACGATAAGAATAACTCACATTTATATCACACACAAAGGGTTCACATAACCCTTTCTCCATAGCAGACCTTGGAAGGAAATAGTACAAATAGTACAAATCTCCAAGTTACAGATTAGGAAGCCCAGTCTCAGTGAGGTTAAGTGCCTTATCCACAAGGATCCAGTTCAAAAAGATCAGAGCTGGAATTGAAACCCAAGACTTCTGATGCCAAGTCTAGTGGTCTTTCCATGATGCCACAATACCTGCTAATATGTACCTAAGTCAAACAAGTCACCTCACAATTCCTTGTACGTATTTTTCTCATTCTCAATTCTGTGCCTTTGTTGGTGTCATTCTTTGCATCTGCACAGCCTTGCCTTTCACATTCTTTGATCTAAATCTGATTGATCTTTCAAAGTCTAATATAAGCTCTATGCCCCCCATGAAGACACTATGAAGGTTAATCTTGTCCTCACTCTGACACCAGTGGGGGCTTTTCAATAACTGTGAATTGACTGTGTTTATGTGAGCCTCCTTTTTCCCTTTTCCCAAGACTAGGAGATACGAGAAGGGAAAGGAGGAGGAACAGAGGTAGTAAGGGAAGAAGGAAGAAATTAGTCAGTCCTCTGTTTCTCTTCTTCTTGTTTTGACAGACACACACACATACATGCAGACTACCTTGAGTTAAGACAACCTTGGGGTTTAACTACATAGAGAGTAGAGGAGGACCAATGTTTAATAATCATTCTGGCAAAAATAAAAGTAGAGATGTACAGGATGAAAGAACTCTGAGCAAATTTCAGGGACTTTATGTTGAAGTTCTTGTATTTATTTTTGCAGGTTGCTTTCCCGTAGTCCTGTTGCCCTCCAAGGAAAATGCTTGGTTATTTAAATTGTGGACACTATTGACCAAAGTGAGATATTTTTAGGTAGGAGGAAGATGCACAAATATATGATGCCATTAATGGGAAGGATGATCAATATGTTTCACCAACGTTCAATTTCCTGAAAAGGAATATTCTGTATGACTATATCCAGGAGCATTCCTGTCTGTGGTTTAACCAAGGATCTTCCTATGAAGGTTGTAAAGAAAGGCAAAAAGCCTAGCCCATGGACGAATTGCATGCATCATAAAGGATGCCTTACAAATTGGCTATGGGGGAGCACAAGAGAGGTCTATGGGATTTTCTATCTAGAATAATATTTATTAGCATTCCTAAGAGCCTAGAGACCATTTCCTCAACTACATTATTTTTGTGCAAGAGAAAATTGAGGTCTATAGAGGTAAAGCGATTTCTCCAGGTTGCATGGAGAATTGTTGGTGGTATAGGAACTAGAATCCAGCTCTCTTGACTTCTGCTTTAGTGTGACCTAATATCAAGGAAAGGGCAGAATCCCATCAGTTCCTTGGTGACTATAAAGTTCACTTATCCCCTAAAGGACACATATATTAATAAATTAGTTAACTCCATTCATGTATCCACATATTCACATGACAAACATTTGTCCCTGCTGTTTTCACATCACTATATCAAGTGTAGGGAAATAAAGCAATGAATAAGACCCAGTCCTTCTCAGGGGTAAGAACTGGATTTCTCAGGAGAAAAAAATGCAGACTGCATATTTATGTTTAATCTGCACTATCAACATTTTCCCCATCACTTTCATGAATCAAAACAATCAACAAAATAATACAAAAAATTATGATTTGTAGTATTTGTTGATTTACAGAGTATAAATGCTCATTCTGAAAATTTAACAACGGGCTCTGATGAACTGGTTCTATTCTAGTTGTTTAAATAAAATGTCCCTAAATAACATTAGTTCAAATTAGAATGTGATTAAGTGTCACAAGCAGTAGAAAAAACATGTGATATGAGAATTTAGAGAATTTTAACAGGAAGGGATGATAGACAAGGACATTTGAATGGATGGATGAATGAAAAAGCATGAAGACATTCTCTGCTCTGCAAGAGCTTTCATTTGAATTAGAGGGGAATGGTGGCCAGGGGGAAATGTTTTGATCATGAAAATAATAGGGATAGTATATAAGAAAAGGCATGGAGATAAGAAAAGTAAAGCACGTTTGTAGAAGTCTATTGAATAGTCCAATTTTGCTACAGCATTGGCTGCATGAAAAACAGTGGGAAATAATGTTTATTAGCTAGGTTTAGGAGCAGAGGAGGTTAACTCATTGGTGAAGCTAGCTGCATTGTATGACTATATAACTCATCTTCTGAGATGCACTATTTTAAATCTTAGTGTAATACTTGTTGTTGTTGTTGTTGGGTTATTTCAATTGTGTCCAACTCTTCCTTCCTGACTTCATTTGGGGTTTTCTTGGCAATGGTACTAAAGTAGTTTGCCATTTCCTTCTCTAGCTTATTTTACATTTTACAGATGAAGAAACTGAGGCAAATAGGGTTAAGTGACTTGTCCAAGGTCACACAGCTAGTAAGTGCATGAGGCTGGATTTGAATTCAGCAAGATAAGTCTTCCTGACTCCAGGCCCAATTCACTGAGCCAACTAGCTACTCAATTAGTTAGTTACCAGCTTATGGATATTGCTCCTCTTCTTAGCAACCCTGATACTAACAGTGTGCCATTGCTACCACATCTTGAATGGAGGGGGTATATTTGAATGGAGTCAGTTAATATTTTTTTTACCTGATGACTCTTGTGAGCAACAGCACACGGTGTCAGCAGGTTGGTCAAGGTGACCAGAATCAAAGAATCATTTGTTTAGAATTGAGAAGAATGTTTGAGGTCATGGAATCCAACCCTCTGATTTTCCATATGGGTAAAATGAGGCCCAGAGTGCTCAGGATACATGTACAAAGAATGATCAGTCTCTAATCACAAGGAGCTTACATGCTAATGGGAGAATTTTCAACAAACATAGATGCACACATAAATGTAAATTTACACTCAAATATACACACATCTACAGCATGAACATAATGTGAATAAATACAAACACAAACAAAGAAGGATCTCTATGAGCACCTAACTCCAATACCTGTGTGGGTTTCAGAGCCCCAGAGGATGAGTCCAAGATATTTCTAAAGCAATAAATACAAGGTGGTTTGGGAGGGGGTCAGCAAGGTGGCTCAGTGGCTAGAGATCTGGGTTTGGAGTCAGGAAGTCCTGAGTACAAATGTGGTCTCAGACACTTGCTGTCTAACTGAGCAGATCATTTAACCATGCTTGCCTCGGTTCCTCATCTGTAAAGTGACTTGAAGAAGGAAATGGTAAACCCCTTTAGTATCTTGCCAAGGAAACCTCAAATGGGGTCACAAAGTTAGATGCTACTGAAAATGATTGAAAATTTGGGAGGAAGGGCAGTAGCAGTTGGAGTTTGGGGGCTGGAGATCAGTAAGTCTTCATGTAAAAAGTGCTTCTTGATTTGCCTCTTACAGGAAAGGTTGAACTCTATAAGATGGAGGTAAGAAAGGAGTAAATTCCAGGCATAGAAATTGGAAATGGAGAGTCCTATATGAAGAACAGAGAGAAAGCTAGTTTGGTTGAGTCACAAAGTGTGTGTATGAATGAAATGTTCAGTGACATTGGAAAGATAGGTTGGAACCAGGTTGTAAAGGGACTTTGGAAGCTAAACAGAATAATTTCTATCTGATTTTAGAGGCAATGGGCAACTAGTGTGGATAGACTGCTGGCATTAGGAAGACTTGAGTTTAAATCTGATCTCAGACACTTACTAGCTGTGTGACTCTGTCCAAGTCACTTAATCTTGTTTGCCTCAGTTTCCTCATCTGAAAAATGAGCCAGAGAAGAAAATGGCAAACCACTTGAGTATCTTTGCCAAATGTAGTCATGAGGAGCTGTTCACAAACGAAATGATCAAAACAACAACTATAAATCTAGAGGCAATGTGGAACCCCTAGACTTGATTGTCTAGGGAATTTATGATCCATTCTACACTTAAGTAAAATTATTTTGGCATCATTGTGATCCTATGCCTGAGGTGGTGAAAGACTGAAGGCAGTGAGACCTTCTAGGAAGTTGTTGGAACTAATCTAGGCTACAGGTGATGAGAAACTGAACTAAAAGTAGTTTTGTGAGTGGAGAGGTGTTGGAGATAAGAGGTCTGGTGTAGGTAGAAATGTCAAGATCTGACAACTCATTATATATGTGCAGTAAAGATTTCAGTACAATATTAAGGTTAAAAACCTGAAAGAGTAAAAGTATGATGGTATCTTTGAGAGAATTAGAGAAATGTGGAAGTGGGAAGTATTTGAGAGGAAAGATGAGTTTATTTGGGGGCATATTTAGTCTGAGTGTCCTCAGAACATTTAGTTTGAAATTGCTAACAGGAGAGACTGAGAAAAAGTTGTCAGATAGTTAGGAGAAATTCTAGGAGAAAGTAGTATAAAAAAAATCCAGAGAGGAGAGAGCATCCAGGAGAAGAGCATGGGGATCAATGTCAAATGGTCAAACATCGGTTAATAAGGAGAACTGAGGAAAAATGGTCAGATCTGACTAGCTGAGAGGAATGAAGATTAAGATAAGACCATCAAATTTGGTTATGAAGAGGTCATTGGCCGGTAGCTAGTTGAGTCACTTCAAATCTGGATTCATATACTTCCCAGCTGTGTGACCCTGGGCAAGTCACTTAATCCCCATTGCCTAGCCCTTACCCTTCTCTGCCTTGAAACTGATACTCTGTATTGATTCTAAGACAGAAGGTAAGGGTTAAGAAAATAGAGATCACTTGCAACTTTGGGTGATGAAGTCCTACAGCTACTGTCTGAAAAGGGATTTGCACCTAGCTCATCCTGACTGCAAATATTGCACCCAGTTCATTAAACCATGTTACCTCTGAGCACAGTCAGTGTGATAGATCTGTGACTTTAACCTAATGCTTTAACCAAGGAAGTTAACCAGTCACAGTTGGTTTATTGGAGGTATATATTGTTGGATTGTGGATTAATCCTTGGACGATATCCACAGATTTATGGTACCAGCTGGGAATACTCGCCAGCCCTCTGGGATTCTTAACCTGGAGAGATTGTGTTTATACACACACACACACACACACACACACACACACACACACACACACACATTAAATATTTCTGTGGTCTATGTGTATTATATATTTAATAATTTCAATAATTCAATCACTTTAAAATAATTTATTTCATGTAAATTCCATGCATTTTATTTTATGCATTTAAACAAATTCTTTTGAGAAAGGGGTTCATATGCCTCACTAGACTGCTAAAGGAGGACATGATACAAAAAAGTTAAGAACTCCTGAGCTAGTCTTTGGTCCAGAACATGTAGACCTCTTAGCTTCCCCTAGTTTTCATCTTCCAAAACCATGTGGGGAAGCCATGTCTATCGACTCCAGAATTTTAACTGTTCCCTCAGGCTATATAGGCATACCTCTGAGATATTTTCGGTTCAGTTCTAGACCATTGAAATAAAACAAATATTGTAATTAAACAAGTCACATGAATATTTTGGTTTCCCAGGGCATAGAAAAGTTATGTTTATAACATATTATAGTCTATTAATTGTGCAATGGTATTATGTCTAAAAATGTATATACCTTAATTTAAAAATATTTTATTGCTAAAAAATGCTAAGCCCCATCTGAGCCTTCAGCAAGTCATAATCTCTTTGCTGGTTGGAAGTTTTGCCTTGATTTTAATGGTTGCTGACTTATCAGGGTGGTGGGTAGTACTGAAGGCTGGGATGGATGTGGTCATTTTTTGAAATGAGACAATGAGGTTTGCCACAGAGATAGACTCTTCCTTTCAGTTGAACTCTTAGAGGCCATGGTGGTGCTATGAATTGGTCTAATTTCAATATCGTTGTATCTCAGGGAATATCTCCAGGCGAGGGAGAGAGACTTGGGAACGATGGGTCAGCGGAGCAGTCAGAACACATACAACATTTATCTATTACGTTCAAAGTCTTATGTGGGCTTGGCTTATGGCATCCCCAATTAAAATAGTAATATCAAAGATTATTGATCACAGGTCACCTTGACATACATAATAATGATGAATCAGTTTGAAATAGTGTGAGAATTATCAAAATGTGACACAGAGACAGGAGGTGACCACATGCTAGTGGGAAAATGGTGCCAACCACAAGGATGCAACAAACCTTTTGTAAATGTGTCAATTTGTAAAAAAAAAATGTGTCAATTTGTAAAACACAGAGTATCTATGTTTAAAATTATTAAATTAAAATGTATTAACAAATAAATAAAATAAAAATAAACAAATTAAATTAAAAAATCATTAAAATGAGATATGTCTGTATATCCCTTAGCTCTTGCTCAGTGTTCTGAATTGGACTTGTCACCCACCTGCCCTATCTATTCTATCTATTCTACCATGTTTATCTGATGTAATTTTAGCCCAGAGACTTCATTGAATGCTGGGGAATGGTGGCAGGCAGATGTCCCCTCTGCTGCCACAGAGACATCTGCATGACTTAAATTCCAGGTGTAGATTTTGAAGTAATAAGACTGAGAATTGAAAATTTGAATATCATAATAGCTAGCATTATTATGACACTTTAACTTGACATTATAAAATGCTTTACAAATATTATCTCATTTTATCTTCATAACTCTGGGTGGTAGGTGCTGTTTTTATCCCTATTTTACAGATGATGAAACTGAGACAGAGGTTCAATGACTTGCCCAGGGTCACACAATCAGTGAATGTTTAGGCTTAATTTGAACTCAGAACTACTTTGCTTCCACTAAATACAATATTTTCATTAAGATTATAAATGTAAATGCAGAGGGGCATCAAGGTGGTTCAGTCTATTGAGAATCAGGCCTAAAAACTGGAGGTCCTGTGTTCAAATTTGACCGCAAACAATTCCTAGCTGTGTGACCCTGGGTAAGTCAATTAACCCCATTTGCCTAGTTCTTGCCACTTTTCTGCTTTATAATCAATACAAAGTATTGATTCTAAGATAGAAGGTATGGGCTTTTTAAAAAATGTAAATTCAATGAGAGTAAAAAAATGAAATTTTTATGGAAAAATCTGATATTTGTAGTCTTAGATATATCTGAGGTTCCAAGACATACCAAAAGGACTTTAAGCTATGGAAAGTAAAGGCATGGGGGCAGGTATGTGGCTCAGTGGGTTGAGAGTCAGGCCTAGAGATGGGAAGTCCTAGGTTCAAATTTAGCCTCAGATATTTCCTAGCTGTGTGACCCTGGGAAAGTCATTTAACCCTCATTGCCTAGACCTTATAGCTCTTCTGCCTTAGAACCAATACACAGTAGTGATTCTAAGACAGAAGATAAGGGTTTTTTAAAAATGAATGAAAGAAAGAAAGAAAGAAAGAAAGAAAGAAAGAAAGAAAGAAAGAAAGAAAGAAAGAAAGAAAGAAAGAAAGAAAGAAAGAAAGAAAGAAGGAGAGAGAGAAAGAGAAACAAAGAAAGGAAGGAAGGAAGGAAGGAAGGAAGGAAGGAAGGAAGGAAGGAAGGAAGGAAGGAAGGAAGGAAGGAAGGAAGGAAGAAGAAAGGGAGGGAGGAAGAAGGAAAGAAAAAACATATTCTATTGTCATGATTTTTTTTTCAATTCTTTTTTTTTATTTTAATATATTTTATTTGATCATTTCCAAGCATTATTCGTTAAAGACATAGATCATTTTCTTTTCCTCCCCCCAACCCCCATAGCCGATGCGTAAATCCACTGGGCATTACATGTTTTCTTGATTTGAACCCATTGCTTTGTTGATAATATTTGCATTAGAGTGTTCATTTAGAGTCTCTCCTCTGTCATGTCCCCTCAACCGCTGTATTCTGGCAGTTGCTTTTCCTCGGTGTTTCCACTCCCACAGTTTATCCTTTGCTTATGAATAGTGTTTTTTTTCTCCTGGATCCCTGCAAATTGTTCAGGGACATTACACCGCCATTAATGGAGACGTCCATTACGTTCGATTATACCACAGTGTATTAGTTTCTGTGTACAATGTTCTCCTGGTTCTGCTCCTCTCGCTCTGCATCACTTCCTGGAGGTTGTTCCAGTCTCCATGGAATTCCTCCACTTTATTATTCCTTTGAGCACAATAGTATTCCATCACCAACATATACCACAATTTGCTCAGCCATTCCCCAATTGATGGGCATCCCCTCGTTTTTCAGTTTTTGGCCACCACAAAGAGCCCAGCTATGAATATTTTTGTACAAGTCTTTTTGTCCATGATTTTTTTAAATGAAGAAGTATCCTTAGAAAGCCTCAAATCCCCTCTCTCCTCAGAGAACTTAAGCAAAGCTTTCAAGTACCCAAAGATGTAGTTGAGGAAGGAGGCTCCAAACCTGGGAACTTTTATCCTCCACCCAATGACACCAAGGAGGCTCTTCCTGAGCACTATCAATTTAATACTCAGGTTTCAGAACCCAGAAGGAAAAACCCCAGATATTTATGATACAATAAAAGTTGAATTTACCCTTAAGGAGAAAAACTTGCTCTTATTGAAGAAAGTGACACACTAAAACTTTCCTCTGGCTCAGCTGTGGCCACTTTTGATTCATCTTTAAGAGTAAGAAGATCTAAAGCTGTTATTGATGTATTAAAATGTATAGGAAGCAGCCAGGGGTTGAAGGCAACTGCCTCAGGTCCTGGGGTTCCAAAATCACTGCATGTCTTCATTAATTATAATGAATGCCAGGTCTGTGCTGGATCACAAATCTGGAGAACCCTAGGGAAATATTGGGGCTGGCTGAGCATGATTTCAGAAGATCAATTCCCAGCCTCTCCATCTGTGTTATTGTCCAGTTGTTCAGTCACGTCCAACCCTTTGTTACTCCAGCAAACACTGGAGGAGTTTGCCATTCCTTCTTCAATGGTTTATTAGGGCAATCAGGTTAAGTGACTTGCCCAGAGTCACATAGCTAATAAGTATCTGAGGCTGGATTTTAATTCAGGTCTTCCTGACTATGCCTAGGGCTCTATCCTCTGAGCCACCTAGCTGCCTCTCTTTCCATTTGTATTTGGATGTGGTTGATAAAGATACATATCTTTAAGAAAATTATCTATGAAAAAGGGCATTCACTCTTCCAAACACTGACCTCCCACCTGCCTTAGATCAAATTCTTTGTCTGAGATTTTGACCTCTGAAGACAAAGGCCTAGATGATCTACCTGGGATTATATGCAGTAAGAAAAAAGCCAGCTCCCAGCACCTTCAGAGAAGCAAGCAGTCAAGAAAAGTTGTGATAGTTGGTATCTCAGACTCCAATCTTTCCTCACTCTGGCTGGTCCACAGCTAGGAAGTGTCTGAGATCAGATTCAAACCTATGTCCCCCCAACTCCAGGTCTTGTTCACCTAATTTTCTTATAGTTTCCTTCTTTATGTTCAGGTCATTCACCCATTCTGAGTTTATCTTGGTGTAGGGTGTGAGGTGTTGATCCAAACCTAGTCTCTCCCACACTGTCTTCCAATTTTCCCAGAAGTTTTTATCAAATAGTGGGTTTTTGTCCCCAAAGCTGGGATCTTTGGGTTTATCATATACTGTCTTGCTGAGGTCACTTGCCCCAAGTCTATTCCATGGATCCTCCCTTCTGTCTTTTAGCTAGTATCATATTGTTTTGATGACCGCTGCTTTATAGTATAGTTAGAGATCTGGGACTGCAAGGCCACCTTCCTTTTGTTTTGTTTTAATAATGTATGTAAAGTACTTAGAAAGTTTAATGTGCTATATAAATGAGTTATTTATTTTGATGGTCTCATTCTCTACCTCTGCCTATCCAAAAATTTTTTTTTCTGTTATTCAGTCATTTCAGTCATATCTGACTCTTTGTGACCTCGTTGGGTTTTCATGGTAAAGATACTGGAGTAGTTTGTCATTTGTTTTCCAACTTATTTTACAGATGAGGAAAGGAGGCAAATGGGATTACATGACTTGCTCAGATTCACACAGCTAGTAAGTGTCTGAGGCGAGATTTGATCTCAGGAAGATGAGTCTTCCTCACTTCAAGTATGGCACTCTATCCACTGTGCCCCCTACCTGTCCTTTTTGCTTTTTTAATTTAATTTTTTCCTTCAACATGTGCACTGTTATTTGAATTGGTCTTAAATCAGTGTATAGTGCCCACTTCCATGAAGGTTTTTGTGAGGTGGGTAATGGGGACATGACACTTGGAGGACGTTTCATACAAAGATTTCCAGTTTGACAAATATTGAGCTTTGAGGAGAAGTTGATGCTCAGACATGGACTGTGGGAAAGGAAACAGCTGCAGTAATGCACCAAAGAGGTGGTTCATCCATTGAGGCTTCCTTCTTCCTATTGTAGCTGTCTAAAGCTCCATACCAGGCAAATCCTAAGGCTATTCTTCCAGTTACTCTGCTTCAGTGGGACGGATTACTATTAGATTAAATGTGTCGTATTCCATACTTGAGAAACTCCCAGGACTGAAAGAACCAAGGAACTACCCGTCTTTTGTGAGTCAGTTTGTGTCTTTTTCATATTTTGTAGACTTGAATCTCACAGCTGGGTTATTTCTGTATTCTCCTGAAAGAATGGAAATTCCCCCTGAAGAGGAGCCATTTCCTGTCCTCTCCCTCCCCTACCAGTGTTTTCCCTCTAAGATCACTTTCCATTTATTCTGTATAGATCTGCGGTATGCACTTTTTTTTCAGGTTGTCTCCCCCATTAGAGCATGAGCTCCATAAGGCTGGGGAAATGTTTTGCCTTTCCTAGTATTTTCAGAGCTTGGTACACACAGAGAATATAATTAATAAATGTTTGTTGACCCATTTATCAACTTTGTGCCTCCCTGTGAGCAATAGGAAGAACCCCAAAATAGATTTTGAGCTAATCAGACTATAAGGGAATGTCACCACTGCTGACCAAAGTAGACTAAAACAGTACTTATCATACATCTGTCCATAAAGAAGAGCCCTCCTCATCACATTGGCAACTGAGGTAAGAGATGGCTATATCTGCTTTACCCATTTCTTTCTTTGTCTTTTGATCCTCTTCATTCTCCCTTTAAAAGTTCTTTTTCTGCCTGTCCATCACCTCCTTCTCCAGTCTCATAATTTCCATTTTCCCCTGTCCCACCACCTTCTTGAACTTTGAACTAGTTCACTGAAGCTCTCAAAAAGAAAAAAAAGGGAAAGTGATTAAAAACAAAACTAAAAGTAATGTGTTTTCTGTTTGATACTGGAAGATTATGCTTTTTTAGCATGCATTTACCTGTGTCTTATCTTTTCTATAGATCTAAACAACCCCAAGAGAGGGACAAAATCTTTGTGGAATTGTGTTTAGTCCTCAATTCAAAGAGAACGAAGGCCCAGCTCAGCTTGCTCCTTTTAGAATCCTACAACATACTTGATTTGAAAAATACCCTAAAACCTTTAGATCATTCATTTCTCAAAATAGACGAGGGTCAGATTTCTAAATATGAGCAGGTGTGTTTGGGAATAAAATATACTCAGATGAGCTACACTTCTCAGAAACAACCTCAATAGGGGGCAGCTGGGTGGCTCAGTGGATTGAGAGCCAGGCCTAGAGATGGGAGGTCCTAGGTTCAAATCTGACCTCAGACACTTCCTAGCTGTGTGACCCTGGGCAAATCACTTAACCCCCATTGCCTAGCCCTTACCACTCTTCTGCCTTGGAGCCAATACACAGTATTGATTCCAAGATGGAAGGTAAGGTTTTAAAAAAAAAAAGAAACAACCTCAGCCTCTACCAATATTTGTAGACACCAAAAAAATAGCTTTGAACTTTTCCTCATTTGGAGCTTTCAGTTTAAGTAACCTGACAAAACTTCAAAGCAACCCAATAGAAAGTTAAATACTAGCCAAATGGGACAAAGTTGGTTGGTCTCTGACTTTGTGTCTCAACTACCATGATGGCGGCTAGTGGGACTATAAGAGATACAATGGAAGTGACATTGAAAACATAATCCCTGATACAATTATATTTACCATATGGGAAAAAAAGATACCAAAGCAGAACATAAAATCCAAACATGCACCATGTCTTTACCCAATATCATATGGGAGGTGGGGAAGAATTTTAGGCCCAGGGTCAGTAGATAGTTACTCTTGTCCTGGCGATGACATTTACTAACTGTATAGCTAGGCTTTCTCTGGGGTTCAATTTCCCTAACTTTAAATAAGTACTTATTTCCTTCCCTTCCTAACTAGACCATAAACTCCTTGAGGGCAGGGCTTGTTCATACTGTATTTTGGCACTCTTTCACAGTTCCTAGCACAAAGTAAGAAGGATCAAATGATCTATAAGATCTCTTACAGTTATTACATGCTATTGTTTTATGATTCCATGAGGATGGAAAATTGAAGAATACCTTGAATGTTTGAATGATATTAAAAACCCTTGAATTAGAGTCCAAGTTCTGAGTCTATTTAAGAGTCATCCTATACATTGTGATCATATATGGGTATCCCTTCCACATCACAGGGGTTAGGGACACATCAATTTTTCTGGCCTTGCCTTTGTACCAGAGAAGTCTGATTTTTTCCCCCTTTTTTGAGATATTTACAATAACTCATATGCATTTATAAGTTACTAAACTTTTTAAGATCTCTTTCCATTTCTAGCCTGCATATATCATCTATTGGCTTTTGTGTTCATTTAGCAAAATTTAACTTTTTACTGATTTTAACTTTAAAAAAGAAATAATGGATGTTTATGATATTAAAAGATTAACTATGTTGATAGTATAAAATACTATACATATATTTTAGGCTTTTCTGAGTTTCTAAACTTTTTCTGTATTACCTCCAGGTCTTAGTGTGTTGTCTGCAGCTTTTGCAAAAACTTTCCATTTAAATTCTGATTCTGACCCACAATACATCAAAACCATGATAGGAAAAGTCTTGGAAGGGCTATCTATATGCCTGATAGCATGAAAACTACTTGAGGCGTCAAGGAATGTGGCATTTTTTTGTCTTTATATCCCTAGTGTCCAACCCAGTGCCTGGCACATCAAAAGCAGTTTGAAATCTTCATTGATACCTATGAGCCTAATACTCTCAGACTAGGCCCTGGCATTTTTCTCTCTGTCTATGCCAACATTTTCACTTTTGCTTTTGTATTCAGCACTCCTTTGTATTTGTGTTTGTATTACCCCCTTCTAAGTGGGTAGGTAGTAAGAGAAGGGATTAAAGATTACTACTGTGGTGACAAAATTTGCAATTTCTTTATCAGTTGGGGTCCTAAGAAATACAGTGGGTAACACCAAGTGACTTTGCTAATAATTGCACCTAAGGATTTATTTTGTTTTGTTTTGTTTTTCCTACTGCAGGGCTAAAAAGAGGTACTATAAAAAAAGAGATCCCCACTCAAAATAATCAGATTTATAATTATTTACATTCTAAGGGAAGGCAACCATGATAGGGAGGATATACGATATCATTTGGAATACGTTTGAAGAATCTGTGGATCATTTTCCTGAAGAAAAAAAGGAGGAATAAAGAACAGGACATGAATGTAGTGTCATTCAATGGAAAGAACATTGGTTCTGAAGTCATAGGACCAGTGTCCACAATCATCCTCTGAAGCCTCCTAGCTGTGGAATATTAGGAAAGTCTCAAAGGTCTCAATTATTAAAAATAACAAAACAACTTTTTCATTAAAAAGAAAAGAAAGAAGAAAAAGGGATCCCGAAGGACTACCATGACAAATAAGGTGGAGCAATGGGGGAAAAACATTGAATATAGAGCAGAAAAACCCAGGTTCTTGGGCCCAAGTGACCTTGGTTCATAACTTCTCTTTGCTCCAATTTCCTTTTCTATAAAAATGAGGAGCTTCTATGATGAGCTTTCCTCCTCAGATCTCATAGCACTCATGGTCTGTCCCAATCATTAGGTTATATAACCATGCAATGTATCTCATTTTTTTTTTTGCTGTTGTTGCTAATTAAATATTTTATTATTTAACTTTTTTGTGTCTGTGTCTTGTTTCTTCATCTAGAGTCAGTTAGGTGGTGCAGAGGGCCTGGAGTAAAAAAAGACCTGAATTCAAATTTGGCCTCTGACACTGATGAGCTGTATGAATTTGTTTTTATTTAATTTTTAAAAATATTTTTCCATGTTTCCATGGCTCATTTTCTTCTCCCCTCTTTACTTTCTCTTCCCAGAGCTGATAAGCAATTCCTCTGGGTTGTATAAATATACAAACTATTTCCATGTTATTCATTTTTACCATAGAACTGAATACCTAATCATATATCCATACAAAAAAGCAATAAGTCATAAATCATAAGTTTTTCTTTTGCATTTCTACTCCCACAGTTCATGAGCCATATGATTTTGGAGCCTCTGCCTCAGTTTCCTCAACTGTAAAAATGGGGATAATACCTTTCTCACAGGAATGTTATGAGGTTCAAATGAGCTAATATTTGTAAAGCAATTATCATAAAATCTAGCACATAATAGGCACTTAATAAATACTTATTTCCTTTCCATCCCAACTGGATTATATCAGCATAAATATCTATTGTTGAATGAATTCATATTATATTGACCTTCATATTTTCCTATCATCTCTACCAGATTATAAGCCTCTTGAGAGCAGGGACTCTGTCTTAGAATTTTGCATCTCTCCCAATACCTAGCAAAGCATACTGCAATATATCACATGCTTAATAATTTGTTTCCTTCACTTGACTGGCAAAAGGCCTGCCCTCCTCCAGCTACACCACCATCCCATTTCCCTAGTTGGAAATAAGTTCAATTGAACAAACCATAAGCCTATAACGTGCCAGGCACTATCCTAGGCCCAGATGATATGAAGACAGAAAGAAAAAAGGCCCTGCCCTCCACGAACTTCCATTTCTATTGGAGGAGGCAATATGCATAGATATACATATATGCAATTATGTGTAAAATAAAGATGAAGTCATTCATCGGGAGGCTAATTAGCAAATGACAAGATCCAGAAAGGCCTTGGAAGTAGGAGATTTTTTTTCAAACCTTTACTCTCTGCCCTGGTATCCATTCTAAGACAGAAGAGTGGCAAGGGATAGGCAATGGGAGTTAAGTTACTTCTCTGGAGCTAGGAAGTGTCTGAGGCCAAACTTGAGCCTAATCCTCCCTACTCCCATTCTGGTGCTCTACCCACTGAGCTACCTAGATGCCCTAGGAGGTGGCTTTTAAACTAAGCTTTAAAGAAAATTAGATTATACAGGATAGAAGTGATGCTGGAGTGCATTCCAGCCACGTGGGGCCTCTTGTGCAAATCGTGGAGATGGAGAGTTGAATTAAAGTGTGAGAAACAGAAAGAAGGCACCTGGGAAGTATTCATGAATTATATCAAGGGGATGATGTATAACGTGGCTCAAAAGTTAGGTTGAACTTTAAATGCCAAATAGATGATCCCAATTAGAGTGATGGAATTAAAGCATTTTAGAGCTAGAAGAGACAGTCAAGGTCCAAAACCTTCATTTTAGAAAAGAAGTGGTGTTCCAGGTTGCACAAATGACTTAGTCATGCAGACAGTAGCTAACCTGGAAATAGAGAAACAATATGGCCTAATGGTAAAGAATTTTGGATTTTGAGTCAAAAGATTTCATTTTAAGTCTGCCACCTATCAGTAAACAATGTGACCTTGGGCAGCTCTCTTCCCTTCTCTGAACCTGTTTTCTTTCCTAAAAGGTGTGAGTTCAGAGCTGACTTCAGACTCTTACAAGCTGTGTGACCCTGGGTAAGACTCTTAGTCTTCCTTTGCTTATACAGTCTCATCAATTGTATAATGAAAATAATAATAGCACTTATCTCTCAAGGTTCTTGTGCAAATCAAATGAGATAATGAATATAAAGTGCTTAGAACAGTGGTTAGGATATAGTAGGACTTCCCTCCTTCTCTCCTTCCCTTCCTTCCTTCCTTCCTCCCTCCCTCCCTCCCTCCCTCCCTTCCTTCCTTCCTTCCTTCCTTCCTTCCTTCCTTCCTTCCTTCCTTCCTTCCTTCCTTCCTTCCTTCCTTCCTTCCTTCCTTCCTTCCTTCCTTCCTTCCTTCCTTCCTTCCTTCCTTCCTCCCTCCCTCCCTCCCTCCCTCCCTCCCTCCCTCCCTTCCTTCCTTCCTTCCTTCCTTCCTTCCTTCCTTCCTTCCTTCCTTCCTTCCTTCCTTCCTTCCTTCCTTCCTTCCTCCCTCCCTTCCTTCCTCCCTCCCTCCCTCCCTTCCTTCCTCCCTCCCTCCCTCCCTTCCTTCCTCCCTCCCTCCCTTCCTTCCTTCCTTCCTTCCTTCCTTCCTTCCTTCCTTCCTTCCTTCCTTCCTTCCTTCCTTCCTTCCTTCCTTCCTTCCTTCCTCCCTCCCTCCCTCCCTCCCTCCCTTCCTCCCTCCCTCCCTCCCTCCCTTCCTTCCTCCCTCCCTTCCTTCCTTCCTTCCTTCCTTCCTTCCTTCCTTCCTTCCTTCCTTCCTTCCTTCCTTCCTTCCTTCCTTCCTTCCTTCCTTCCTTCCTTCCTTCCTTCCTTCCTTCCTTCCTTCCTTCCTCCCTCCCTCCCTTCCTTCCTCCCTCCATTCCTTCCTTCCTTCCTTCCTTCCTTCCTTCCTTCCTTCCTTCCTTCCTTCCTTCCTTCCTTCCTTCCTTCCTTCCTTCCTTCCTCCCTCCCTCCCTCCCTTCCTCCCTCCCTTCCTCCCTCCCTTCCTCCCTTCCTCCCTTCCTTCCTCCCTCCCTTCCCCCCTCCCTCCCTCCCTTCCCCCCTCCCTCCCTCCCTTCCTCCCTCCCTCCCTCCCTCCCTTCCTCCCTTCCTTCCTTCCTTCCTTCCTTCCTTCCTTCCTTCCTTCCTTCCTTCCTTCCTTTCTTCCTTCCTTCCTTCCTCCCTCCCTCCCTCCCTCCCTTCCTTCCTCCCTCCATTCCTTCCTTCCTTCCTTCCTTCCTTCCTTCCTTCCTTCCTTCCTTCCTTCCTTCCTTCCTTCCTTCCTTCCTTCCTTCCTTCCTTCCTTCCTTCTTTCCTTCCTTCCTTCCCTTCCTTCCTTCCTTCCTTCCTTCCTCCCTCCCTCCCTCCCTCCCTCGTTTCCTTCCTTCCTTCCTTCCTTCCTCCCTCCGTCCCTCCTTTCCTTCCTTCCTTCCTTCCTTCCTTCCTTCCTTCCTTCCTTCCTTCCTTCCTTCCTTCCTTCCTTCCTTCCTTCCTTCCTTCCTTCCTTCTTTCCTTCCTTCCTTCCTTCCTTCCTTCCTTCCTTCCTTCCTCCCTCCCTCCCTCCCTCCCTTCCTCCCTCCCTCCCTCCCTTCCTTCCTTCCTCCCTTCCTTCCTTCCTTCCTTCCTTCCTTCCTATAAAATATGGAAATAATAACTGTCAATCTTTTAGGACTGTGGAAGAAAGTGCTTTAAAAGCCTCAAAACACTATGGAAATGTACATTATCATGATTGTTTTTAAAGTCTGACTCCATGTTCAGGTCAGCCTGAACATGGAGTTCTAGTATAGCTGACCAGAAAATTGCTTGCTCCTTCTCAATCCTCCCACTCTGAATGGCCACCCTCTTTATCATGACTCTCCTTAACTGAATAGATAGCCCTGCCAGCCTGACCTGAGTAATCCAGGTATAGAACAGCAGTGCTTTGGAATAGGGCTGGAAGGAGAGTTTGAGGAAGCGAAACAAGACTAAACCAACTGGAACATCATTCTTTCAGCAGCTGCTTCCCCACTTGAGAGATGGGGAATATAGTTGGTAATCAGGAAGCAGAAAATGAATTCTCATGAACATTTTCTTTTCTTGACTGCAGGCAAAGGATGCTGATAAAAAAAAAGTACATGTATGGATGCCATTTATATGCTTTTAATGATGCATTTCAATGTGACTGATATTGTTGTTTTCCTCTGGGTATTGGCTAAATATGTATTTTAAGCTTTGCCAGTGAAATGATGTGAGTTCTTTGAAATGTTTGCACACAGAAAGCATGCACAGTGTATGCTGTACCAGCTCCTCTTGACTGGGGTCCCGATAATGACATATTCAAAATATAACTTACTGTATTGCTTGGTACGTTTTCTGTTGGTGTCAATCATCCTTACCAAGAATATTCATTGCTTTTATTTCATGGGTAAATGAAGGAAGCAGCATGAACAGAAGAAAGAATATTGACTCTGGAGCCAGAACCCCCGAGTTCAAATCCTACCTCTGATGCTTGTTCTCTGTGATAAATCATTTAAACTCCTTGAGTTTCCATTTCCTCATCTGTCCAATAAGGGTCTAAGACTTTCCCACTTCTATATCTGTGATATTTATTATTGACTATTGCACAACCATACGAGTAATTTTCTCAAATACATCTGTGATATCATTGAGTCCCCCAAAGGATGTAGATTATAACCCATCTATACCTGCCATTCTTGCAACTCTTGCTCATGCCCTACCACAAATTTGTTATGGACAGTCTACTTACTTTGCTAGAAGCCTCCTTCAGTCTCTCCTGACATTAAAAAAGTACCAATGGGACTCACCCATCAGCCTTTTTCCTTTAAAAAAAAATCTATTTAATTAATTAATTAATTTTGAAGATTTTCCCATGGTTCCATGATTCATGTTCTTTCCCTCCCCTCTTTCCTCCCTGCTCCTGGAGCCAGTGAGCAATTCCACTGGGTTTTACATGTATCATTGTTCAAAACCCATTTCCATATTATTAATATTTGTAATAGCATCATCTCTCTTCCTGTTACATACCAACAAGAAAAAATAATAACAAACATTCATTTTAGCAGTTTGGTGGTATAGAAGATAGAGTACACGGGCTAGAAAAAGGAAGTCCTAGGATCAAACCTGCCTTCAAATTCTTACTAGCTGTGGTCCTGAGCAAGTCACTTAACTCTGTTTACCTCATTTTCCTCATCTATAAAATGACTTGGAGAAGGTAATGGTAAGCCACTCCATTATTTTTGTCAAGAAAGACCCAAATGGAGTCATGAAGAGTCAAACATGACTGAAACAATTGAATAACAAACAAAAAAAGCTTACTATGTGCCCAGCACTGTGCTAAGCACTTTATAATTATTATCTCATTTGATCTTCACAACAAACCCAGGAGGTAGACAGTATTATTTTTTAAGCCCTTATCTTTTGTCTTAGAATCTATACTGAGCATTGGTTCCAAAGTAGAAGAGCAGCAAGGGCTAGGCAATGAGGGCTAAATGACTTGCCTAGGGTCACACAGCTAAGAAATGTCCGAGGTCATATTTGAACCCAGGACCCCCTGTCTCCAGGACTTGTGCTCTATCTACTGAGCCACTTCACTGACCCAGTAGGTACTATCATTATCCCCATTTTATAGAGGTGGAGATTGAGGCAAATAGAAGTTAAGTGACCAGCCTAGGGTCACACAGCTGGTATGTGCCTAAGGCTGCATCTAAACTTAGGTCTTCTGGACTCCATACTTAGCATTGTATCCACCTAGCTACCAAGCCATCTTTTCCTGTCATACAATTCCTTGATCAAAAATAAACATCATTCAGAGGACAAAATAGAGGTGCATGGTGAGAATATGCTAAAGCATATAACTAAGAATAAACTCTGAAGAACAGGAATAAAAGAACTCAAGCAATGACTCACCACTACAGTAAAAAGCATTTCCTAGGAGAGAAGCAGCATCCCCTGCATGATGTGTTGGCCCATTTTTCTTGCATAGTATTTTAATTGCTGTAATCACTGACACTCCTTCTCTGAGGAGGCAGACTGTGGGGGCACAAATGAGCATGTGTTTGTGAAATGACATACTAAGCGGGATCTATGGGTCTTGCAGGTGTCAGGTTCTAATTGGTAAAATACAGATAATGGAATTTTAGAGATGGAAAGGATCTCAAAGATTCTACCCCCTTCTTTTAGAAAGGAGGAAACCAAAGGTTCCACTGGCATTCAGGGGAAAATGAGCAGCCAAAATCCCAGTGTTTAGCAGCTCCCTTATTTCTTGCCCTGCTGGGTTTCATCACTTACATATAGTCACCTACCCCCCCCCACACACACACACATGAACAGAGATCTATGGAGCCATCATTGCCTCTTCATTACACATGAATCCATGGTCCCAGAAGGAATACTTCTCCCTTTCTTCAACATTTCCCCACTCGCCTTCATTTTGTTGTTGTTGTTGAATCATTTCAGTCATGTCTGGTTCTCTGTGACCCCATTTTGAGATTTTTCTAAGCAAAAAACTAGATTGTTTTATTACTCCCTTCTCCAATCATTTTACAGAAGAGGAAACTGAGGCAAACATGCTTAACTTACTTGCCTAGAGTCACATAGCCAGTTAGCCTCTGTGGCTGGAATTGAACTCATGAAGTTGAGTCTTCCTGATTCCAAGCCCAGTGTCTCATCACAGTAGCACCGCCTAGGTGCCCAAATTCATTCTGCTCTAGTACAAAAAAAGCCAAAGCAAACAGATGATCCCTGTGAAAATCTCAGGATGCTGAGGGGGGTGACATGAAGACAGAGAGAAAGGAAATTGGGAAGATTAGGGACAATGTCTTAAGGAAGTGGCACAAGTAAGTTAGAGAGGAATAATAAATCAACTAAGATATAAAAAATTCAGGGCATAGTAAAGCAACCACAATCTGGGAATACACAGGATGTTCTAGTTACATGTGGGCAAATGTAATTATACCACTGAGTAGAAGATGTGACGCACTAGGAATGGCCTTAGAGAGGCACTCTTTTGATTGGAACTGTATTCACCCAAGGAATCCATGGTGGGAGGAAAAGAGAAAAGCTTGTAAAGGCTGATTCCCAATTAGGCACAAGTGGCTATTCTGCAGATGAGGAGAGGAAAGGGCTGGAGGAAGTGTGATGTGGAGGCAGTTAAAAAAAGAACCTATCAGCCATTTCTATGTACCAAGCTAAGATAAAGTTCTAAAGCTGTCATGCAAAATTGAAAAAGCAGACAGGGGCCTGCGTGGGGCAGCTCTGAGGATGCTACTTAATCAAGAAGGGAGATGTTCAGTAGATTAAGTTCCAAGGGCTGATTGGACACATACCGTAAACCTGTTCTTCAGCACTTTAGTTAACTCTAGGGACCACAACTTCAATCCAGTCCAACAAATGTTAAAAGCACTGAATATGTATAAGGGTCTGTCTTGGGTGTTGGGATTAAAAAAAAACACCACCACCACAAAACAGCCCCTGACCTCATGGACTTTACATTCTCTTGGGTTTAGAGACATATACAAAAATTATTATAAATTCATAAGAAGGACTAGATGACTTCTGAGGTTTTGGCTGGTCATAAACCCTATAGCTAAATGCACCCCTCTCCATTTTTTTCCAAATTGTGATTTCATCCATTTAATCCATGTCTATGAGAAACTCCTTCCAGTACAGATCACCACCTTCCTTTGTGACATATCTTAGAGGGTTAATCTAGAAGGGTTGAACATTGAGAGTAGAAGAGATTTCCTCAGGGTTACAAAGCCACAGTACTTGTCAGAGGCAAGTCTTCCTAGCTTGGGGTCCAGGACACTCTTCATTCTGTGACATTGCCTTTCTGTGCTGATTAAGTACTTGGGAGAGGCTAGAGTGGCCTGAGAGATTCAAAGGTCACTATTAGCTAGGGACAATAGGTGGTCATCACAAAGGAGATGGCATCTGACTGGACTGAAAAGGAGAGAATTTCAACATTCTCAGCAAAGGCACAGGATGGGGCAGGACCAAATTCATAAATGATGATTTTGTTCTTGTGTGGGAACATGGGACTTGATTTCTTTTCTACCCACTTAGTCAGTCTTAACAGTCTAAACAAGAATTTGTTAAGATCTTGAGACACGAGAGGAGGTAAGAACAGATCCTGCCCTTAAGGATTCCACAGTCCAGTAGGGGAGGCAACATGAAAATAACTGTACAAACATCTACAGAATAAATTGAGGGTAGGAATTAATATCAAGGGAGGCTGGAAATGACTTCTGGCAGAAGGTAAAATAATAGCAAAGCCATTTAAAGATAGGCTGCTATTTAGCTCACACTTTAAATTTTATAAAGAAGGTCAATGTCAATAACGAAGTGAAGCAGAAAGTCACATTATTTTCACTTTACAAATGAATAAACTGAGGCTCATGCAGGCAAAAAGACTTCATAAAATTATAGATTTTGATCTATAAGACACCTTAGGAGACTTACTCCAAACCCCTTCATTTTATGGACTTTCCAAAAAACCAAGGCTTTCTTATTTTTCAGTTATTTGTCCAAGGTCACATAGATAATAAACTATGGAGTAAAATTTGAAATAAGGTCCTCTTAAGCCCAAATTGAGTGTTTTTTTCCACTATCCCATAATTCCTAGAGTGTCGACTCCCACCATCTGTGGGAATCCAGGTTCAGAGCCAAATCTCTCCTCCCTTGCAGTTTTATCCATACAATGTGTGACTATCTCTTGAATTGCATTATGAGAGTCTCTGCTCTGGGTAATTTCTCCCCAGCTTAAAGACTTCCTCCTCTATTAGCTGCAACACACACAGTTGAAGCAGGAGTGTTTATTCTATCACTGAGGGGGATGGCCAACTCGGGAGAAGCTGATAGGCTCTGATAGGAGCTCAATTATTCAGATTCTTGGTAGGGGCTTATGAAGTTATCTGCAAGATTTCCAATACATGCAAATCTAGTTCTGACTTTAATTTAGGGATTACTGCACAGTCGCTTTTACCTTTATCCTTGTTCCTACAATTCTGCCTCTCGAGAATGGGAGGGAAGTAGGATATTGGGGTTTTTACAGGGAGTCCTGTATTCAGCTCACATTGGAAGATTTTTAAATTGGGATCTAATGATATGTCCCTCTCCACCTTGATCTCATCTGCTGAAAAAGGCTCAGCTAGCCAGCCCAGGAACTGCTTGATTTTAGTTAAATGGATTGGTAAGTCCTTTGACAATTCCGTGATCAGAATCTCTTCTATCTACCTGAAGACTTCCTGCTGGACAAGGTAGTTTAATTGCCTGAACTCAAGTATCTCTGCTCCCACATCCTCCATTTGTTCCTGACTCATTCACTCCATGACCTTGGGCCGCTCATTTAGCCGCCTTGTGTTTGGCAGGTGCCTGCTGGCTGAAGCCCTTCCAGGTCTCAAGGAGGGGGTGAAGAGAATGAGAAGAGAGTCTGCAAAGTGTTTTAAAACCACAGTATATCCCCCCAATTCCCCAGCATGATTATCATTCTGAAATAATTCCCATGTAATAGCCCAGTGCTGTGATTCGTTCCATTTTCCTCTTTTCTAAATAGCTATAGCCTCTACAGCAAGAATTTTTAAGAGGTTCTAAACCTGTGTCTTTGTGCTTGTTTTCAAATGTGTGTGTGTGTGCTCGCATAAAATTTCAATGTGATTATTTCCTTGGTAACTGATTATTTTATTGTATTCGTTATATGCATTTTGCCATATCTTATTTTATGTTTTAAAACATTATTTTGAGAAGGCTGCCCAAGAGGTCCATGACACCAAAAAGGCAAATGGTCCCTCCCTGATTTAATGCAAGACTATTTCCCAAGGTGTAATATTTTAAGAAAGCTCTCTCCACTCTCCTTAGCATAATTCAAGGAGCACTGACTTTGTAACATCATTTTCTAGCTGATGGATAGTTGGCTTGTTTCCGATTCTCCAGTTCTAATGTGGAAAGGGTCAGAGTTGAACGTTGTCAGAGCAGATTTTAAGACTGAATTGTGGCAAGAGATTTTGTGTGTGTGTGTGTGTGTGTGTGTGTGTAGGTGATGAGAAGGTTCCAGAGCTGGAGTAAAATGCATGTATTGTATAGGAACTTAGAAGGGTATTATGGGTGTTTAACACTGCACATAGCATCAGACTTTTTCTGTGTTGGCTCATGTTGATACAATTTTTTTTGTTCTATTAAAAAATTCTTTATTAAAATAGATGGCTTTCTGGGAAACAGGAAAAGGACCTAAGGGGAGGGTGGTGATATACAAATGAAAGCTGTCAATAAATTTTTAAAAAAGAAAGAGTGACTTCCAATTCAAAAGCACTACTAACATCTGGGCTGGCAGGTCAAACATGAGGAAGAGAAATCTGTAGAGCTACACTTGTAAAAAATACATTTTTATGTATTCGAATGAATATGTGAATGTACATGTCTATAAGGAAATAGCTATCCAAAAGTATTTATATATTATGTATTATATTTATGTACAAAAGTATCTATACATACATATCTATACATATATACCAATATAATTCTCCACACATACATTTATATTTGACATCTATAAAACACAATATTATTGACATGGGCACTGTACCCCCAGAAACCCAGGCGAACTATTATCAGGGAAACTCCCTTGCTCCCTTACATCCTCCTGACTCTTGAGCCTAAAAGCACCCAATGACTCCTCTAGGGTCCTGAGATGACTATCTCCCTTTGATCATCCTCTAGATTTAAGATGGACAGAGAAAAGCACCTCCAGGCCATACCTCGATCTGATTAGACATCTGCTTGTTCACTAAAATGAAGGAATCTTTATGTCCATAGGCAGATGATCACCCCACCTCACCTAATGCCTGGATGACTAACACTCTCTGTTGTAAAATATAAAATCCCCAGAACTGATGTTGTCTGGGGGACAGCTTTTGCATCCATGCTGTCCTCATGGGAAACAGCCTTTTTGTTCATGCTGTCCTCCCAAGGAACTGCTCCCCATCTTGCTATTCCACCTTGCTATCCTCCTGGCCATTCTCAACATTACCTCCTAAATTAATAAATTCCTCTTTTTGTTTTTAAGCTAAGTTTTGGAGTCTTGCATTCTTGCAAAAGGTATCCTTCTCGAACCCCAGGGGTACACATCTGCACCCCATAACATTATTATATATAGTACATGTAAGGGAAGAGTTCACTTAATTAGTCAATCACCTCATCCCACTTAAAGGAGATAGCTTTGTCAGATAAGAATACCTCCAATGAATCTATCAGAAGCATGAACTGATGTTCAAAGCCTATTGAAGTAAGTATGTCATAGAATCGGGCTCCATTTGGAAGTCACTGGAGGAAACAGAGCCATATTATGAAGAAGGTGATTTTGGATTGCATGAAGAATCTCAGTTATATCTGTGGGGTTTCTACAAAATGGCAGGTGAGTTCAGATAGAACCCTAGAGACTATTCACTTGAGTGGAAGGCAGCTCAACCCATCACCCCAGAGAGAGAGGATGAGGGAAACATTTTGGGTGGGTGTGTAGGAGGACAAGCCTCTCTCTCTCCATCTGACTTCTCTGACCTGTGAGGGGCCCTTTGAACTTTACAGGATTTGGGGATCTGGATTTCTCATTGGTGTCCTACCAGCCCTCTCAAGGTAGCAGCAGCTGAATTGCATAAGGAGCCACAATCAAACTAACCATGTTAAGGAAAGGCAGCTGCAGTCCTCTATAAGGAGCCCAGAAGAACCATATGAGATTGTTTTGAGGACTTGAGCAAATGTTCTAGGAGCTGTGAGTTCCCTGCTTCTGTTGCTACATGTGTTCTCTAAGGCAGAAACTACCTCCCTCTAGATGCTATACATACTTGTAGGAGATTATGTCACAGATTTCCTTTTTGATGGGGGGATGTTTGATACCAATTGTTCTGATGGTACCACCTTAATTAATACCCTTTTCTAAAAATCATCCAACTAATTGATATCCAGAGATAAAAGAGAAGCACACCAAGGTGGGAGAGGATCATGAATGATGATATTCAGGATCCCCCAGAACTCTTTTTTTTTAAAATAACTTTTTCATTTTCTTTATTTTTCATGCTTTTTTAATAACATGGCTAATTTGGAAATATGTTTTGTAATATTTTATATGTATAACTGATATAATATTGCTTTCTTTCTCAATGAAGGAGAGCTAGAGGGAAGAAGAAAATTTGGACCTCAAATTTATTTTTTTATTTTTTTATTTTAAAATATTTTATTTGATCATTTCCAAGCTTTATTCGTTAAAGAAAAAGATCATTTTCTTTTCCTCCCCCCAACCCCCATAGCCAACGTGTGATTCCACTGGGTATCACATGTGTTCTTGATTCGAACCCATTGCCATGTTGTTAATATTTGCATTAGAGTTTCATTTAGAGTCTCTCCTCCGTCAACTCCCCTCAACCGCTGTAGTCAGGCAGTTGCTCTTCCTCGGTGTTTCTAGTCCCACAGTTTATCCTCGGCTTATGAATAGTGTTTTTTCTCCTAGATCCCTGCAGATTGTTCAGGGATATTACACCACTACTAATGTAGAAGTCCATTACATTCGATTATACCACAGTGTATCAGTCTCTGTGTACAATGTTCTCCTCTCGCTCTGCATCACTTCCTGGAGGTTGTTCCAGTCTCCATGGAATTCCTCCACTTTATTATTCCTTTTAGCACAATAGTATTCCATCACCAACATATACCACAATTTGCTCAGCCATTCCCCAATTGATGGGCATCCCCTTGTTTTCCAGTTTTTGTCCACCACAAAGAGCACATCTATGAATATTTTTGTACAAGTCTTTTTGTCCATTATCTCTTTGAGGTACAGACCCAGCAGTGCTATGGCTGGATCAAAGGGTAGACATTCTTTTGTCGCCCTTTGGGAATAGTTCCAAATTGCCTTTCAGAATGGTTGGATCAGTTCACAACTCCACCAGCAATGAATTAATGTCCCTACTTTGCCACATCCCCTCCAGCATTCATTACTTACCTTTGCTATCATGTTAGCCAATCTGCTAGGTGTGATATCTCAGAGTTGTTTTGATTTGCATCTCTCTGATTATAAGAGATGTAGAACACTTCTTCATGTGCTTATTGATAGTTTTGATTTCTTTATCCAAGAACTGCCTATCCATGTCCCTTGCCCATTTATCAATTGGAGAATGGCTTGATTTTTTGTACAAATGGTTTAGTTCTTTATAAATTTGGGTAATTAAACCTTTGTCAGAGGTTTCTATGAAGATTTTTTCCCAATTTGTTGTTTCCCTTCTGATTTTAGTTACATTGGTTTTGTTTGTACAAAAGCTTTTTAATTTGATCTAGTCAAAATTATTTATTTTATTTTTTGTGATTCTTTCTATGTCTTGCTTGGTTTTAAAGTCTTTCCCCTCCCAAAGGTCTGACATGTATACTATTCTGTGTTTACCCAATTTACCTATGGTTTCCTTCTTTATGTTTAAGTCATTCACCCATTTTGAATTTATCTTGGTGTAGGGTGTGAGGTGTTGATCTAAACCTAATCTTTCCCACACTGTCCTCCAATTTTCCCAGCAATTTTTATCAAATAGTGGATTTTTGTCCCAAAAGCTGGGATCTTTGGGTTTATCGTATACTGTCTTGCTGAGGTCGCTTTCCCCCAGTCTATTCCACTGATCTTCCTTTCTGTCTCTTAGCCAGTACCAAATTGTTTTGATAACTGCTGCTTTGTAATATAGTTTAAGGTCTGGGACTGCAAGGCCCCCATCATATGTGTTTTTTTTTCATTATTTCCCTGGATATCCTTGATCTTTTGTTCTTCCAAATGAACTTTGTTATGGTTTTTTCTAAATCAGTAAAAAAAGTTTTTGGAAGTTCCATGGGTATGGCACTAAATAGATAGATGAGTTTGGGTAGGATGGTCATTTTTATTATATTGGCTCTTCCTATATGTGATCAGTTAATGTTTTTCCAATTGCTCAAGTCTAGTTTTAGTTGTGTGGAGAGTGTTTTGTAGTTGTTTTCATATAGTTCCTGTGTTTGTCTTGGGAGATAGATTCCTAGGTATTTTATTTTGTCTAAGGTGATTTTGAATGGGATTGCTCTTTCAAGTGCTGCTGATCTGTGTTGGAGATATATAGAAATGCTGATGACGTATGTGGGTTTATTTTGTATCCTGCAAATTTGCTAAAGTTGTTGATTATTTCAATTAGCTTTTTGGTTGAATCTCTAGGATTCTTTAAGTAGACCATCATGTCATCTGCAAAGAGTGATAACTTGGTCTCCTCCTTGCCTATTTTGATGCCTTCAATTTCTTTTTCTTCTCTAATTGCTACTTCTAGTGTTTCTAGTACAATGTCAAATAGTAGAGGTGATAATGAGCATCTTTGTTTCACTCCTGATCTTATTGAGAATATATCTAGTTTATCCCTATTGCAGATGATATTAGCTGATGGTTTTAGATATATACTGTTTATTATTTTTAGGAATGACCCTTCTATTCCTATGCTTTCTAGTGTTTTTAGTAGGAATGGGTGTTGTATTTTATCAAAGGCTTTTTCTGCGTCTATTAAGATAATCATGTGATTCTTGTTGGTTTGATTGTTGATGTGGTCAATTATGTGGATGGTTTTCCTAATATTGAACCAGCCCTGCATCCCTGGGATAAATCCTACTTGATCATGGTGGATGACTCTTCTGATCACTTGCTGGCGTCTTTTTGCTAGTATCCTATTTAAGATTTTTGCATCTATATTCATTAGGGAGATTGGTCTATAGTTTTCTTTCTCTGTTTTTGACCTGCCTGGTTTTGGAATCAGTACCATGTTTGTGTCATAAAAGGAGTTTGGTAGAATTCCCTCTTTGCTTATTATGTCAAAATGTTTGTATGGTATTGGGATTAACTGTTCTCTGAATGTTTGATAGAATTCATTGGTGAATCCATCAGGCCCTGGGGATTTTTTCTTAGGGAGTTCTTTGATGGCTTGTTGGATTTCATTTTCTGATATGGAATTATTTAAGAATTCTATTTCTTCTTCTGTTAGTCTAGGCAGTTTGTATTTTTGTATATATTCATCCATATCACCTAAATTGGTGTATTTATTGCCATATAATTGGGCAAAATAATTTTTAATGATTGCCTTAATTTTCTCTTCCTCGGAGGTGCTGTCCCCCTTTTCATCCTTGATGCTGTTAATTTGCTTTTCTTCTTTCATTTTTTTAATTAGATTGACCAGTACTTTGTCTATTTTATTTGTTTTTTCAAAGTACCAGCTTCTAGTCTTATTTATGAGCTCATTAGTTCTGTCACTTTCAATTTTATTAATTTCTCCCTTAATTTTTAGGATTTCTAGTTTGGTTTTCTGCTGGGGGTTTTTAATTTGATCGCTTTTGAGTTTTTATATTTGCATTTCCAATTGATTGATCTCTGCTCTCCCTAGTTTGTTAATATAAGCACTCAGGGATATGAATTTACCTCTGATTACCGCTTTGGCTGCATCCCAAAAGGTTTGATAGGATGTCTCGCCATTGTCATTTTCCTCGATGAAATTATTAATTGTTTCTATGATTTCTTCTTTAACTAAACGATTTTGGAGTATCATATTATTTAATTTCCAGTTAGTTTTTTATTTGGTTTTCCATGTACCATTACTGATCATTATTTTTATTGCCTTGTGATCTGAGAAGACTGCATTTATAATTTCTGCTTTTCTGCATTTGTGTGCTATGTTTCTGTGACCTAATATATGGTCAATTTTTGTGAATGTGCCATGTGGTGCTGAGAAAAAGGTGTATTCCTTTTTATCCCTATTTATTTTTCTCCATATGTCTATTAATTCTAATTTTTCCAAGATTTCATTCACTTCTTTTACCTCTTTCTTATTTATTTTTTGATTTGATTTATCTAAATTTGATAATGGTTGGTTTAAGTCTCCCACTAATATGGTTTTACTGTCCATTTCTTCCTTCAATTCTACTAGTTTCTCCATTAGAAATTTGGGTGCTATATTATTTGGTGCATACATGTTGATTAGTGATATTTCCTCATTATCTAAAATCCCTTTTAACAAAATATAATTACCTTCCCTATCCCTTTTGATCAGGTCTATTTTTGCTTTGGCTTTATCAGATATCATGATTACCACTCCTGCCTTCTTTCTGTCAGTTGAGGCTGTAAACCCTAAAATTCCTTAGACTTATAAATGTTGGAAATTTCACCATTGGGAAATTTCATACTTGAAAAATTTCCTATTGATAGTGGGTCTTGCCTATTGGAATGTGAACCCCATTGGCATGGGAGGTTCCTCTTCCTCCCTTCTTAAGATTACTTTAGGACAGAAACCTTTTGCTGAACAATGGAAAGGGCTTTGACCTATGCTTAAGCATAGAACAGGAATTTCTTTGAGTCATGATTGATTTTAGAATTGATACAATGGAGATACTTGGAATCAATCTCTACCCTATTCAGTCCTAACAGGATTGAGTAAGGGCTGCAGCCTAGATCAAAATTTAATTATTCCAATCTCTACCCTACTCAGGTTAACAGGATTTAGAAAGGGCTGTAGCAAAGGATCAAAGATTTAATTATTTGAAAATATGACCTTCAACAGACATGTGCAAAGCCTCTGGGCGGTCCTTGGTTAAGCTAGAGCCTCCATTGGCACAGGGAAGTTGATGGACAGGTGATTGGTAGATGTGAGGACTGAGGGGAGGGAACTTGGATGTTTTCCTTAAGGATAGGGGGCTCTGAAGACTGGAGGGGGTTGGAGGAGTTTGTCGGAGTGGTTGCGGTGTGCTCTGAGAAGCTTGCGCTGAAGGAAGCTGAAGGTAGGGGCCCCAGAGACTGTTTCTCCATTTTTGGTCACGTGAGTAATAGGGACTGATCTCCTTTCATTGCCCCAGCTATCTAAGGGCTTGGGCCTTTTGGCCCAGCCTAAACAGAAGGGGTATTTAAGCCCTATTCCCTTCTCTCCCCTTTCTCTCTCCCTCTATCTCTCTATCTCTAATTCTTTTCTTCCTCCTGTTTGTAATTAAAACTCCATAAAAGGTTGACGGCTGACTTGAGTTTTCATTTAGGAATTACATAGCTGAATTCCTTGGCGACCTTAAATTAATATATATCAGTCTTTTAAAAGTGATTTCCTTGTCACAAGGCCCAGAAGGTCTTACTCCATCCTTTAATTCTGACCTTGTGGGTGTCAACCCATCTCATGTGTATTTCTTGAAGACAACATATGGTAGGGTTTTGGATTCTAATCCATTCTGCTATTCGTCTACGTTTTATGGGTGAGTTCATCCCATTCACGTTCAAAGTTATGACTGTCATTTGTGGACTCCCTGGCATTTTGATAACCTTCCCTAACTCTAATCTTTTTTTCTTCGGCTCTACCTTTTAGTCCAGTGATTTACTTTAAATCTGTCCCCCTTATCCCCTCCCTTGATATGTTTCCCTTTTTAGTCCCTCCCCTTTTGTTTTCCCCCTCCTCCTCCCCCCCTTGGTTTTCCCTTCTCCCTACCCTTATTGGGTGAGATAGATTCAAGATCCCAATGGATCTGGATGTTCTTCCCTCTCAGAGTTGATTTCCCTGAGATTAAGGTTTAAGTAAAAACTCTTCCTCTCCTTCTTATAAGAGTTTTCTTTCCCTCCCCTTCCCATGTGAATCTTTGTGTGAGAAAGATTATTCTATTTGGTCTTTCTTTTCCCCCTATTTACACATTACATTTTCCCCACATGTTAGTATACATAGATTGATATAAATGTAGTCCTTATAGAAGAGAGTTTGAGTAAAAGAAGAAGATAAGATTTTTCTCCTTTTCCCTTTCCTTAATATTTACCTTTTCAGGTATTCCATGCTCTTTGATTTTCAATATCAAACTTTCCACAGAGCTCTGGTCTTTTCATTGCAAAAACTTGGAAATCCTCTATTTTGTTGAATTCCCATACTTTCCCTTGGAAGTATATAGTCAGTTTTGCTGGATAGCTGATTCTTGTTTGAAGACCTAGCTCTCTTGACTTTCTGAAGATCATGTTCCATGCCTTACGATCATTCAGAGTAGAACTTGCAAGGTCTTGTGTGACCCTGATTGGCATTCCTTTATATCTAAATTGTCTTTTTCTGGCTTCCTGTAGGATTTTTTCTTTTGTTTGATAGCTTTGGAATTTGGCAATTACATTCCTGGGAGTTGTCTTTTGGGGGTTTATTGTAGAGGGTGTTCTGTGAGCTCTATCAGTGGCTGTATTGCCCCCTTGTTCTAGAATCTCTGGGCAATTTTCTTTAATTATATCTTGTATTACGATGTCGAGTTTGGTGTTTATTTCTGGCTTTTCTGGAAGTCCAATTATTCTTAAATTATCTCTTCTCCCTCTATTTTCCAAATCTGTCACGTTGTCAGTGAGATATTTTATGTTCTCTTCTAATTTCTTGGTCTTTTGTTTTTGCTTTATTAGTTCTTGTTTTAAGGCCTGGTTTTCCTTTTCAGTTTGGTCAAACTGGTTTTGTAGATGCGTGAATTTTTTTGCATTATTTCCCACTTTTCCTCCCAGAAGGCCTCCATCTTTTTGATCATTTCTGATTCAAATTTTTCATGGGTTTGTGGAGAGTCTCCATCTCCTCTGGAAGGCTTCAGAGCATTTGCTTGTGTTTCCTCTTCTTTCTCCTCTGTGTTTTGTATTTTTGCTCCTTAAAATGTATCCAAAGTTTCCCCCTTCCTCTTGTTTTTTTTGGAATTTGGGGACATTTGTGCTTCAGTGTAGTTTGTCATCTGTATCTGAGTGGGGAGGATTATCTTTTCTTATCTGTCTGGCATTCAGAGGTTTTAGCCCCAGACAGATTGTCCTTTCTATGAAGTTGTTGTTCTGTCTTCCCGGGGAAGCTAGGAATTGCTGTTGTGTCCCTGTTACTGCTCTCCTTGATTCCCTCCCAATGTTTCTCCGTTGCCTTACTTCAACGCTCTAAGCCTGGCTTGGCCCTTGTTTCTGTGCCTTAGCCAGCCAGATGAGCCTGCTCTCTGAGGGGAAGGGGCCCTGGTTTCCCAGAGCTCTGAGGGCTCTTGATTAAGATTAGCTTTCCTTGGATTGAACTGAATTTGCCTTGAGGCAGGGACGTCCCTGAGACTCGGATGGAAGAATCCAGCCAGGGGGTTACAAGCTCCCCCCTCTCTCTCTGTTTCCCTGCTGTCTGGGTGCCCCCTCGACTGGGTTAGGTTGTTTTCAGGAAGCAGCCTTCAGAATAGCCAGTCCTGGGGTCCTTTTGCCAGCCCTGAGGGTTACTGTTGTTTCTGAAGTCCCTGTTCTCTGAGGGGGAGGGGCCGCGGCTTCCTGGATCTCTGGGCGAGGGCTCCTGATAAGAAGATTAGCTTTCCCTGGGTTGAATTGAGTGTGCCCTGAGGCAGGGACCTGAGACTCGGATGGAGGGATCCAGCCAGGGGGTTATAAGCTCCCATGTCTCTCTGTTTCCCTACTGTCTGGGTGCCCCCTCGACTGGGTCAGGTTGTTTTCAGGAAGCGACCTTCAGAATTGCCGGCCTTGGGATCCTTTTGCTGGCTCTTAAGTTCTGGCTGCTGCCTCCGACTCAGCGCTCTGGGTTGGGGGGGATGGGACCTGGGACCTTCCTTCTGCCTACCCCTTAGGTCCAAGTGATCTTGGGTTGTGGCTTTTGGGGGGGGGCGTATCTTTTGATCCAGTTCCAGGAGGAGGATTCCTGGGGTCTATGCTGTTGATCGTTTTGAATTTTGGTGCCTTAGGAGCATTCGGTTTGAGATCAGTAAGGAAGGGTTTCAGGAGATCTGAACTTTAGCTTTCTCTAAGCCACCATCTTGACTGGAAGTCCAGAACTCTTTTTTTAAGCCCCTGGCCAGAAAACCATTTCTTACAACTCAAATTAAATTTTTTTTTTTAAGAAAGAGCAATAAAGATAGAAAAAATCAGAAAAATTAATTAATATATTGGAAAAATATTACATCATGTGCAATTTCCCATATTTGTGGATATCAATATCTGCAAAGGAGGAGGGGGAGGAATGTGATTCATGAATCTTCTTATAGATCAAACTTATTCTTTATAATTTCACAATACGCATTAAAAAAAACTTGACCTTCCACCTTAGAATCTAAATTGTGTATTAGTTCTGAACCTGAAGAGTGGTAAGGGCTATGAAATTGGGGTTAAGGTACTTGCCCAGGGTCACACAGCTAGGAAGTGTCTGGTCAGGACCTCCCTTCTCTCCAGGCCTGGCTATCTAGCCATTGAGCCACTAAGCCATTCCCCAGCTCCCACCCCCACCCCCACCTCCACTAGAACTCTTAAGGAAGAAGTAGTAGCTGCCCTCTGGGGACCCAGCTTATCAGCTGAGTTTGAGAAACTACTTTCAGAACACATAACATATAATTACATATAATGCACAATTATATATAATATTATGCTCCAGAAATAGAGTACAAACTGTGCTAAAAAAAGGCATAGAATAATGTATGGAAGATTGGCCTCAGTGTCAAGAAGACCTTGGTTTAAGCCCTATCTTCACATCATACGCGTGCAAACCACTTTCTTTCACAGGTAGGGGACTATAGACATAGAATTTTGCACAGAATGTCAAAATCAGTTAGATTATTGGCAATTTTGTTGAACTGCTCATTTTTCTTTTCTGTTCTTTATTTCAATAAGCAGATTGTTCATTGGGTAGGAGAGGGTAGAGTGATGCATTTAAAAATGAAGGTGATATAAGAAAGATGAAAAATCTAAAAAAAAAAAAACAGATAAGAATGAAATAGAAAAAGATGGGCAGACAGAGAGCATTTCAGGGATAAGGCATGGCCTGAGAAGTGCAAAAGCATAAGAACACAGTGTTAGGAAAGAGCAATTGTCTAATTTGAGTGGGGTATAGAGTTCATTGAGGAAAATCACAGGACCACAAGTTGAGAACTGGAAGAGACCTAAAATGCTATTGAGTTCAAATCCCTCATTTTAGAGGTAAGGAAACTGAGGCTCAGGGAAACTAAATGATGTACCCATGCTCATACAAGGAACAAGTATCAGAAGCTAGATCTGAATATGGGTTAATGAAATCCAGGATAAGACTAGAAAAATATGATGACACTGAGTTGCTGAAGGCTTTGTTTGTTGGATAGAGGATTTTAGAAGAAAGGAGAGAATCAGGAGCTGTGGTGTTGGTGAAACTAAAAGAGGGAAAAAAGACCCTTTAGGAGTAATATCCAGATGTCATAAATTTCAGAGAGGTGAAAGGAGAAGCTATTAGAAAGTGAAAGAAGGACACTATATTTTACATTTAGACCTTTGAGAAGTTTTAGTAAAATGTGGGTTCGCTTTTGTCTAACCTATTCATATATCAGAGAGACAGAATCAGAAGATTGAAACCATTTCTTTAGGATCTTCCTTTAAGGGGAGGTGAAATCCTGTTAAAAATGTAATTGCTGTTTTAATTAGGAGTGAGATTTAGCTATTCCTTTAGTCTTTTTCCTGTTGTTTCCCTCCTTCTACCAGCAAGATATCTTTACAATGAGGCCAACATGTATTTATTTGTTGAACACTTTGGTGAGAAACATCTGACCGTGATAGTAAGATCACAGAGAGGAGACAAAAAGAGTAGAAAAGAAGGATAATCATTCCTGGAAAGAACTGGTCTTATTTGTGATTCTCCTTCTACTCCATTGCAGAATGCACTTGTCCCATCTATACCTGCATAAAACCTTCTTTTCCTACAAGACCAATTCAAATCAGATATACTCCAAGAAGATTTTATTGATGAGTCTACTCATCTTGACACCCTCCATTATTCTTATAGAAATTACATAAATAGGACAATAAATGTATTAGGGAAGTCATTTTCTAATTATTTGTTTAGCCTAATTTGACATTCTGTTATACTAACATTTAATATTAGTATTGTGATAACATTTAAAAATTATTTTACATGTCCATGTTTAATGTTCCCAATTAGATGGCCATATATGAATTCAATTCAAGTCATTCAATAAAGTAAGCTTAAAGCAGCTACTATATATGCTAGAGATAAATAGAAATAGGGAAGTAGTTCCAGGATCATGGATTTAGAGTGGAAGGAACATTTGATCCAATGTCTTCATTTTTACAACTAAAGAAACTGAAGGTCAGATGGATTAAATGACCCACCCATGGTGGCAGAGGGCTGATAATTAATAATAAGTCCTTCCCCTAAACCCCTAACCCATCACTTCTTTTATATATATAATAGAAATGGAAAGAATCCACAAAATACTTCCTAAAAGAGATCACAAAAAGAAAACTCCAAGGAATTTTATGGCCAAATCCCAGAGTTCTCAGGTGAAAGGGAAAAATATTTCAAGGAGTCAGAAAGAAACATTCAAATATTGTGGAGTCATATTCAGGATAGCACAAGATTGAGTAGCTACTGCATTAAAGAATTGAACCACTAGAACATAATGTTCCAGAGGACAAAGGAGCTAAGATTACAACCAATAATCACTTACCCAGCAAAAATGAATATAATCCTTCGGGGGGTGGGATGGTAATTGGATATTTAATGAAATAGAGAACTTATAAGAATTCCTGAGGAATAGACCAGAGCTGAATAGAAAATTTAACTTTCAAATATAAGACTAGAGAAGCTTTAAAAGATCAACATGAAAAAGAAATCATAAGGAATTTATATGGTTAAATTGTCTACATTCATAAATGGGAAGATGATACTTATAACTTCTTAAGAGCTTTATTATTATTAGAGCAATTAGAAGGAGTATATATAAATAGATGGCACAGGTGCGAGTTGGCCATGATGGGATGATATCCAAAAATAAAATTAAGGGATGAAAAGTAAGGTTTAATTAAGAGAAAGAAAGGGATAGGTAGAAGGGAATGAATCATCTCAATAAAAGACGGACAAAAGAACTTTTACAGTGTAAAGAAAAACAGAGAGTGGGGATTAGAGTGGAAGACTGTTTGAACTTTAACCAAAATTGGATCACAAAGGGAATAATATCCATACTCATTTGGGTATAGAAACATCTTTCCTACAGAGAAGTAGGAGAGGAAGATAAAGGAAGGATGGAGTGATAGAAAAGAAGAAAGATTAGAGGTGTTGGTCATTAGAAGTAAAATATTTGTTTAAAACATTAAATTTTTTTTTCAATTGCACATAGAAACAATTTTTTTTCTAACATTTTGAGATTTTGATTCTCTTTGTCCCTTCTTTCCTCCCTTTTCTGCTCCTCAAGATGGTAAGAAATTTGACATAGGTTATAAAAGTGCCATTATGCAATACATGTTTCCATTTTTTTCAGTCCATGAAAGAAAACACATATTACACATCCCCCCCAAAAAAAACTCAAGAAAGAAATAGAGTGAAAAGTGGCTGAAGGATATGAATAATTTTCAGATGAAGAAACCAAAAAACATTTATTGCCATATGAAAAAATGTTCAAAATCACTATTGATTAAAGAAATACAAATAAAAATCTATAGGATGCTTTCAGAAAAACCTAGAAAGACTTACATGAACTGATCTAAAATGAAATAAGTAGAATCAAGAACAGATTATGTATAGTAACAACAAATTGTAAGGATGCTCAACTGTGAATGACTTAGCTTTTCTCAGCAATAAAATTATCTAAGATAATTACAAAAGACTTATGGTAAATAATACTGTCTACCTCCAGAGTAAGAACTGATGAAGTATGAACACAAATTGAAGCATACTTTTTCTTTTAACTTTATTTTTCTTGTTTTTCTTTTTTTTTGTTCTGTATTTTCTTTCACAATATGATCAATATGGAAATATGTTTTGCATGACTGCACATGCATAACCTATATCAAATTGTTTGCCTTTTCAATAAGGGAAAGAGGGGGGAAAGAGAGAATTAGGACTAAATTTTTAAAAATGAATGCTAAAAAAATTTGTGTAATTAAAAAAATCTGGAAAAATAAAAACAAATTTATTACCATGTATTTATTTAAAGACTAGAAGTAATGCATTTCTTAAATGAAGAAAAATATCATTTACAATTAACAAATAATAATTGAGTTTTTTAAATAGTATTTTTGTTTGTTGTTGTTGTTTAGTTATGTCTGACTGTTTGTGACCCCATTTGGACTTTTCTTGGCAAAGATACTGGAGTGGTTTGCCATTTCCTTCTCCAACTCATTTTATAGATGAAGAAACTGAGGCAAAGAGAATTAAATAATTGAAGTGGGATGTGAACTCAGGTCTTCCTGACTCCAGGTATGTCACCTAGCTGCCCTAAGATAGCAGTTTACTGGTTTACAAAGTATTTTATACATTTACTCATTCAATCCTTGACATCGTATTTTGAGGTTCGGAAGTTAGAACATAAATAGTAGTTCATGAGTTTGGACTGGGTCAGAAGATCTGAGTTCAAGCCCTAGCTTTGTTTCTAAGTATCTGTGTGACTTTGGTTGTCTACTTCATCTTCTGGAATTATTTCCTAATTTGGAAAACGAGAGATCTAAACTAGAATTTCTAGATTTGAATGTTGTGATTTCCTCAAAGTTACATTGCTAATAAGTGCTGGGGCTAGGATTCAAATGTAGGTTTTGAATTGTGGATCCATTATTCTTTCCTTATCCATGCTGCCTGTTTTTCCACTGGTTGTGGCTTGAGTTGGCAATTACTAGGACTTAAGAAATTAATGGGATGTAGGGGTGGTGTTTCTAGACAAAATTTAACAGAAAAGGCTCTTGCCTTTTCTTTTTGAATAACAATGTAATCATTGGTAATAAAACAGTCAAATTGTTCTACTTTGAATAAGACAACCAAATATAAATGGCAGCTATTAGTCTCCCAATAATGCAGTCTTTCCTGTGGTTGATCCATATATATCACTCTTATTATCATTAATAGGAGGTGTGTGTACACAGCAAGGAAAGGAGGATGTCAATTATACATGACAACAAGTTTATAATGATTCTCTGGGAATGATGTGTATCTAAAGAGTCAGAAGGATTGGGTTGGAAGGATTCCAAATACAATGGATTAATCATGAAAGTCTTAGAAGCCATTGTATCAAAAATGGAAAGAAGTACTCCTTTGCTTGACAAATAATGTTCATAAAACTAAAGGAAAAGACAAAAATGGTAACAAGAAAATTATTTCCAAGATAAAACAATTATTTCTTATTGTTCAGGCAGTTAGGAATTTCTGACTATTTATGACTCCCTGGATTCTATCCATTGTGATTTCTTAGGAAAGTTACTATTTCTTTCTCTATGCATTTTTTTTTCTCTAGTATGTCCTTATCCTACAGAAGGAGAACTGAGGCAAATTAAGGTTAAGTAATTCGCCCAGAGTCACGCAGCTAAGTAAGTGTCTGGGATCAGATTTGGACTCAAATTTTCTTGCCTCCATACCTAGTGCTCTATAGATTATCTTCAAATGATCTGTTCTATATCTTGTTTATGTGTCTTCCCATTAGACAATTAAATCCTTGAAAGTAGGGACTTTCCAGATACCACCTAGCTTCCCCAAAAGACAAAAATAGCAAACCCAAATTATATTATTTTCAAATGGAAGCCAGTTTGATGAACTTGAAAGTCAGGGTAAATATTTTGATGGACACTAGAATGCTAATATATCTCAACACAATCCCCCAAATATCCTATTACTCTGCCAAAGTGCCTTAAATTGCCACCAATGGATTTACTTCTATAATGAAGACTCCTATAAAAATTCATGTATATTACTTAGGAAGTTAATTCATTGGATTATAGGATTTGTTAATGCATTAACTCAATTGCACTTATTAACATATTAGCATCCCTGAATCAGTCAAATATTTATTAAGTGCCTCCCATGTGCTAGACACAGTGATAAAAACTGAGAATACAAAGAACAAAGAACAGGCCCTACTTTCAAGGATCTCACAGTCTAATGGGGAGACATCAAGTAGCTGTGTCCAAACAAGATATAGAATAAATGATTTGAAGATAATCTACAGAAGGAAGACACTAGTCTCAAAGGGACTAGCATCTGCTTCTTATAGAAGGTAGAATTTTAGCTGGGACTTAACAAAAATTAGAGAAGCTAGAAGGTAGAGATAAGGGAAAAAAGCAAACAGTCAATGAAAATGCTCAGATTTGGGAAATGGAGCATCTTATGGGGGGAATAGCAAAGAGATCAGTATAACTGATCTAAAGAGTATCTGTGGATGAACAAGATATAAGTAGATTGGAAAGATCAGGGGTAGATAGGTTATGAGGGACTTTGAAATCTGAGCAAAGGATTTTATATACTAAAAGTAATAGGGAGCAACTGAAGTTTATCAAATGGAAGTAGAGAGGAAATTGGTAACATGGTTAGAACTGTACTTTAGGAAGATGGCTTTGACAGCTGAGTGGAATATGCTTTGGAGTAGAATAAGATTTGAGTCAGGAAAGCCAATCAGAAGGAAGACTTATACTAGGATGCTGGAAAGATTAGAGGAGAGAAGGGGGTCAATATGAAAGATGTTACAAAGTTAGAAATGACAAGACATGGCAATTGATTGGATATAGGCAGTGATAGTTTAGGATGACACCTAGATAGTGAATCTGGATGGCTGAGAAAATGGTAGTATTCTCAAGAGTAATCAAGAAAATAGGAAGATAGGAAAGTTGGTGAGGGGGAGATAATAATGAGTTTGGGTTGTTTTGTTTTGTTTTGATATTACGTATCTTCCATATTAGAATCAACACTATATATTGATTCTAAGGCAGAAAAGAGATAAGGGGCATGTAATGGGCGTTAAGTGACTTGCCCAGGGTCACACAACTAGGAAGAAAAGTAGTTTTTAAAAATGTTGAATTTAAGATATCTATGCCTTCTTGGGGAGGGGAAAGGGTTGTGAGGAGAAGAAGGAATAAGATATTTTTGGACATAGTTAACATGAAAATGTGTTTCTCTTGGATAAGCATATTTATTATAATTATAATTTATTACATATTTATAATAAATCATATTATATCACTGTCATGTTATATATTATAAAATGTTTATATGAAATATAAAATTATAAAATATTATAAAGATAATGGTAACAAAACATTTTTTTTAAAGATGTCTATGGGACATCCAATTAGAGATGACTAAAAGGCATTTGGAGAAATAAGACTAGAGGTCAGGAGTGAGGGCAGGGCTGGACAAATAGATTTAAGAATTATCAGTATAGGACTTCCGGGTAATCATGGCTGCAATCTAGACGCCATACGCTTCCTCTCCCTGGCACCGAACGAAATAGACTACATCAAAGGAGCATAAAAATCACCTTTGGTGGAACAGGACTCCCCAGTACCCCACAGAGGCGAAGGTACGTGGGTTTTGAACATTACCACACTATAATAAGAAGGAAGAAAAGCTTGCACAGAAACATGAACTGAGACAGCCTTCCCCCCCCCCACATCCCCCACCAAACCAGAGTAAGCTACCTGAGCGCTCACCAGGACACCGAGTGAGTGGGGAACGTCTTTGTCTGGGGGGGGGGAGGCACTCCAGGGTCCTTGGGATCTGGGGACTTCCAGGAAAAAACATCTCAGGGCGGTTTCATGGGAGAACCTGGCACTGATCACGGGGGTCCGCGGAGCTGTATTTGGGGCAGTTGCGCTGAACATCTGGGTGGAGCTAAACACCAGGGGCGGACCATGCGCTGATTATCTGGGCGGAGCTGAACATCTGGGCAGTGTGGCTGTGATCAGGGGCCCAGCGCTCTAAGAAAACTCAGAGGCTGGGAAGAACTAGTCTGAGGCAACCTAAATTCACAGAAAACCCGCCCATATCACCCAGACCCCAGACCAAAAAGGAAAGGGGAATAAAACCACCAAAGGGATGGCTCACATGGCCCAAAATCAAGCCTCCAGGAAGAAAGGGAAAAAGGTGACTATTGAAAACTTTTATGGTAGAAGTACCCAAAGAAAAGAAGAGAATGAGGAGGAAATCAAAAAAAAAAATCAGAACATGCCTCCCAAAATGGAAACTATCAACAAGCTCTGGAAGATCTCAAACTGGAACTTATCCAAAAGATGGAAACCTGGAAAGAAAAATGGGAGAAAGAGATCAGCAGTCTGACAGATAAGGCTACTCAATTGGAAAAAGAGCTCGAAGCATCCAATAGAAGGGCAGACAAAGCTGAAAAGCAAAACCAGTCCCTAACGACCAGAATTAAGCAACTCAAAGAAAGTGAGATCATAAAACAGCAAGAATCAATAAAGCAAATCCAAAAAATTAATGAATTAGAAGAAAACATAAAATATCTCACTGAGAAGGTCACAGATCTGGAAAACAGAGGGAGAAGAGACAACCTACGAATTATTAGTCTCCCAGAAAAACCAGAGATAAACAATTAACTCGATATTATTCTACAGGAGATTATAAAAGAAAATTTCCCCCACATTCTGGAGCAAGGGGGCAAAATAGAAATAGAAAGGATTCATAGAACACCCTCTATACTAAATCCCCAAAAGACAACCCCGAGGAATGTAATTGTCAAATTCAAGAGCTTCCAAGAAAAGGAGAAAATCCTACAAGAAGCCAAGAAGAGGAGCTTCAGATATAAGGGGGCTCCCATAAGGATCACACATGACTTAGCGGCTAACACACTAAGAGACCGCAAAGCATGGAACACAATATTTAGAAAGGCAAGAGAGCTGGGTGTCCAACCAAGAATCAACTAACCAGCAAAACTGACTATATATATAGGAGATAAATCTTATCTTTTTCTTTAAGTCAAACTCTCTTCTATAAGGACTACATTTACATCAAATTATATATATTAATATGTGGGGGAAATGTTTTGTGTAACTCTCAAAAATTGTAGCATCATAAGAGTAGTTAGAAGAAACATGCATAGGGAAAGATTGGGGCATTAAGAAGATTTGGGGAAAGTGGGGGCAAAGAAAGGAAAAGGGAGGGGGGGAACCGTCGATAATACTAAGTTTTACTTCAAGAAATGGGGGGGACTTAATAGAATAATCTTTCCCATATAAAGATACACATGTGAAGGGGAGGGGAAGAACTCTCATATGAGAAGGAGAGTAAGAGAGCATGAAGTGGAATTACTTAAACCTTACTCTCAGTGAAATCAAATCTGAGAAGGAAGAACATCTAGATCCAGTGGGATCCTGAATTCTATCTTATCCATTAGGGCAAGAAAGAAAGGAAAATCAAGGAGGGGGAGGGGGGAGGGAGTACAAAAAGGGAGGGAAGGAGAGGGGGGAGGGGAAGGGAGCATAAAAAGGGAGGGGATAGAAAGGGAAGCATCTCAAGGGAGGGGACTAGGGGGACTGACCTAAAGTAAATCACTGGTTCAAAAGAAGAAAGCTAAAGAAGAAAGGTCAGAACTAGGGGAAGATATCAAAATGCCAGCGAATCCACAAATAACAATCATAACTTTGAACGTGAATGGGATGAACTCACCCATAAAACGTAGACAAGTAGCAGAGTGGATTAGAACCCAAAACCTTACCATATGTTGTCTTCAAGAAACACATATGAGACGGGTTGACACTCACAAGGTTAGAATTAAAGGTTGGAGTAAGACCTTTTGGGCCTCAACCGATAGAAAGAAGGCAGGAGTTGCAATCATGATATCTGACAAAGCCAAAGTACAAATAGACCTGATCAAAAGGGACAGGGAAGGTAAATATATTCTGCTAAAAGGAAGTATAGACAATGAGGAAATATCAATAATCAACATGTATGCACCAAATGGTATAGCATCCAAATTTTTAATAGAGAAACTAGGAGAATTGAAGGAGGAAATAGACAGTAAAACCATATTAGTGGGAGACTTGAACCAACCACTATCAAATTTAGATAAATCAAACCAAAAAATAAACAAGAAAGAGGTAAAAGAGGTGAATGAAATCTTAGAAAAATTAGAGTTAATAGACATATGGAGAAAAATAAATAGGGACAAAAAGGAATACACCTTCTTTTCAGCACCACATGGCACATTCACAAAAATAGATCATATACTAGGTCACAGAAACATGGCACTCAAATGCAGAAAAGCAGAAATACTAAATGCAGCCTTTTCAGATCACAAGACAATATAAATATTGATTGGTAAGGGTACATGGAGAGCCAAATCAAAAATTAACTGGAAATTAAATAATACGATACTCCGAAATCGGATAGTTAGAGAAGAAATCATAGAAACTATTAATAATTTTGCTGAAGAAAATGACAATGGCGAGACATCCTTTCAAATCTTATGGGATGCAGCCAAGGCAGTACTTAGAGGAAAATTCATATCCCTGAGTGCATATATTAACAAATTAGGGAGGACAGAGATCAAGGAATTGGAAATGCAAATCAAAAAACTTGAGAACAAACAAAACCCCCAGAAGAAAACCAAACTAGAGATCCTAAAAATTAAGGGAGAAATTAATAAAATCAAAAGTGACAGAACTATTGAGCTAATAAACAAGACTAGAAGCTGGTTCTTTGAAAAAACAGACAATATAGACAAAGTACTGGTTAATCTAATTAAAAAAAGGAAAGAAGAAAGGCAAATTAACAGCATCACGGATGAAAAGGGGGATCTCACCTCCAATGAAGAGGAAATTAAAGCAATCATTAAAAACTACTTTGCCCAACTATATGGCAATAAATATACCAACCTAGGTGATATGGATGAATATTTACAAAAATATAAATTGCCTAGACTAACAGAAGAAGAAATAGATTTCTTAAATAATCCCATATCAGAAAAAGAAATCCAACAGGCCATCAAAGAACTTCCTAAGAAAAAATCCCCAGGGCCTGATGGATTCACCAGTGAATTCTATCAAACATTCAAAGAACAGCTAACTCCAATACTATATGAACTATTTGACATAATAAACAAAGAGGGAGTTCTACCAAACTCCTTTTATGACACAAACATGGTACTAATTCCAAAGACAGGTAGGACAAAAACAGAGAACGAAAATTATAGACCAATCTCCCTAATGAATATAGATGCAAAAATCTTAAATAGGATACTATCAAAAAGACTCCAGCAAGTGATCAGAAGGGTCATCCACCATGATCAAGTAGGATTTATACCAGGGATGTAGGGCTGGTTTAATATTAGGAAAACTATCCACGTAATTGACCACATCAACAAGCAAACCAACAAGAACCACATGATTATCGCAATAGATGCAGAAAAAGCCTTTGATAAAATACAACACCCATTCCTACTAAAAACACTAGAAAGCATAGGAATAGAAGGGTCATTCCTAAAAATAATAAACAGTATATATCTAAAACCATCAACTAATATCATCTGCAATGGGGATAAACTAAATCCATTCCCATTAAGATCAGGAGTGAAACAAGGATGCCCATTATCACCTCTATTATTTGACATTGTATTTGAAACTCTAGCAGTAGCAATTAGAGAAGAAAAAGAAATTGAAGGCATCAAAATAGGCAAGGAGGAGACCAAGTTATCACTCTTTGTAGATGACATGATGGTCTACTTAAAGAATTCTAGAGATTCAACCAAAAAGCTAATCGAAATAATCAACAACTTTAGCAAAGTTGCAGGATACAAAATAAACCCACATACGTCATCAGCATTTCTATATAATTCCAACACAGATCAGCAGCAAGAACTAGAAAGAGAAATCCCATTCAAAATTACCTTAGACAAAATAAAATACTTAGGAACCTATCTCCCGAGACAAACACAGGATCTATATGAACAGAACTACAAAATACTTTCCACACAACTAAAACTAGACTTGAACAATTGGAAGAACATTAACTGCTCATGGGTAGGACGAGCCAATATAATAAAAATGACCATCCTACCCAAACTCATCTATCTATTTAGTGCCATACCCATGGAACTTCCAAATTTTTTTTTTACTGATTTAGAAAAAAACATAACAAAGTTCATTTGGAAGAACAAAAGATCAAGGATATCTAGGGAAATAATGAAAAAAAAATACAAAGGAAGGGGGTCTTGCAGTCCCAGATCTCAGACTATATTATAAAGCAGCCGTCATCAAAACAATTTGTTACTGGCTAAGAGACAAAAAGGAGGATCAGTGGAATAGACTGGGGGCAAGCAACCTCAGCAAGACAATACATGACAAACCCAAAGATCCCAACTTTTGGGACAAATATCCACTATTTCATAAAAACTGCTGGGAAAATTGGAGGACAGTGTGGGAAAGATTAGGTTTAGATCAACACCTCACACCCTACACCAAGATAAATTCAAAATGGGTGAATGACTTGAACATAAAGAAGGAAACTATAAGAAAATTAGGCGAACACAGAATAGTATACATATCAGACCTTTGGGAAGGGAAAGACTTCAAAACCAAGCAAGAGTTAGAAAGAGTTACAAAATGCAAAATAAATAATCTGGAATAAATCAAATTAAAAAGTTTTTGTACAAACAAAACCAATGTTACCAAAATCAGAAGGGTAGCAACAAATTGGGAAACAATCTTCATAAAAACCTCTGACAAAGGTTTAATGACTCAAATTTACAAATAACTAAATCAATTGTACAAAAAAATCAAGCCATTCTCCAATTGACAAATGGGCAAGGGACATGAACAGGCAGTTCTCAGTCAAAGAAATCAAAACTATTAATAAGCACATGAAAAAGTGCTCTACATCTCTTATCATCAGAGAGATGCAAACCAAAACAACTCTGAGGTATCACCTCACACCTAGCAGATTGTCTAACATGACAGCTATGGAAAGTAATGAATGCTGGAGGGGATGTGGCAAAGTTGGGACTTTTATTCATTGCTGGTGGAGTTGTAAATTGATCCAACCATTCTGGAGGGCAATTTGGAACTATGCCCAAAGGGTGATAAAAGACTGTCTGCCCTTTGATCCAGCCATAGCACTGCTGGGTCTGTACCCCAAAGAGATAATAAGGAAAAAGACTTGTACAAGAATATTCATAGCTGCACTCTTTGTGGTGGCCAAAATTGGAAAACAAGGGGATGCCCATCAATTGGGGAAATGGCTGAACAAATTGTGGTATATGTTGGTGATGGAATACTATTGTGCTAAAAGAAATAATAAAGTAGAGGAATTCCATGGAGACTGGAACAACCTCCAGGAAGTGATGCAGAGCGAAAGGAGCAGAACCAGGAAAACATTGTACACAGAGACTGATACATTATGGTACAATCAAAGGTGATGGACTTCTCCATTAGTGGTAATGCAATGTCCCTGAACAATCTGCAGGGATCTAAAAAATACTATCCACAAGCAGAGGATAAACTGTGGGAGTAAAAACACCGATGAAAAGGAACTCCTTGACTACAGGGTTGGAGGGGATAAGACTGAGGAGAGACTCTAAATGAACACTCTAATGCAAATACCAACAACAGGGAAATGGGTTCGAGTCAAGAACACATGTGATAACCAGTGGAATCGTGCGTCGGCTATGGGAGAGGGAAAGGTGGTGGGAGTGGGGGCAGGGAGGAAAAGAAAATGATCTTTGTTTCCAGTGAATAATGTTTGGAAATGACCAAATAAAATAATGTTTAAAATAAAAAAATAAAAATAAAAGAATTAAAAAAAAGAATTATCAGTATAGATAGGATAGTTGAATCCATGGGAGCAGATGAAATTTTAAAGAAAGAAATGAGAAAAGAGCCCAGAACAGAACTCTGGGGAACACCTGCAGTTAATGAGTATGACCTGAATCAAGATTCAGCAAAAGAGACTAAGAAGTCAGTCAGGTAGGAGGAGAATGAGGAGAGAAGAGTAATGAAATCTAGAGAAGAGAGTATCAAAGAGAAGAGGGGGAGTCTATGGTGTCAAAAACTGAAGAGTTCAAGAATGATGAGGACTAATTAAGAAATCACTGATAACTTTGGGAAAAGGAGTTTCAGTTGAATGATAAGAGTTGAGTTAAGAAGAAATGGGAGGGGGCAGCTGGGTAGCCCAGTGGATTGAGAGCCAGGCCTAGGTTCAAATCTGGCCTCAGACACTTCCCAGCTGTGTAACTCTGGGCAAGTCACTTGACCCTCATTGCCTCGTCCTTATCACTCTTCTGCCTTGGAACCAATACCCAGTATTGATTCCAAGATGGAAGGTAAGGGTTTAAAAAAAAGAAAAAAAGAAGAAGAAATTGAGAGGAAAGAAAGAAGAAACATTAATCCTAAATGGGCTTTCCAAAGAGTTTAACCCCTAAAGGGAAGTGAGATCTGAGATGATAGCTAGCAAGTATGAATGGACTAAGCAAATGTTTAGTTTTGTTTTTTTTTCCCCTGAGGACAAGAGAGAATGTGTTAATATTTTCCGGCAGTAGAGAATATGCAAATAAACAGGAGGAGTTTGAAGATTAGTGAAAGGGTAGGGATAATAGAGGGTGCAATCTGCTCTAGAAAACAAGATAAGATTGGGTCACTTGTGCATGTAAGAGGGGTTTGCTTGGAAAGGAGAGGGGCCCCCTCTTTATGTATGAGGGAAATGATGAGGTAGAAGGCAGAGATAGTGACAAAAGATATCTTGGTAATATAAGATGTGGAGGAGAAAAGGAAAAAGGAATTCTTAATGGATGGCCTTAATTTTTTCAGTGAAATAAAAAGTCAGGTTCTCATATAAGGGGGATGGGGAAGGGAAAGCTTAAGGATATATAGGAGTAGATGAAAAGGTCACTTTGGTGAATGAGTTAATTCAAGAGATATAATAGGATTTCTTTGGGAAGGCAAGGGTCCATTTGAGATTATGTAAGATAAATGTACGGAAATTGATGGCTCAGTGGATAGAATGCAGGTTATCCCAGCTTCCGGAGTTCAAATCCATCCTCAGACACTTACTAGCTATGTGACCCTGGTAAGTCACTTAACCCTGTTTGCCACAGTCTTTTCTTCTATACAATGAGCTGGAGAAGGAAATGACAAATCACTCCAGTATTTTTGCCAAGAAAGTGCCAAATAAGTACACCAACAGTCAAACATATCTGAAATGATTGAACAACAACAACAAGAAGATAAATTTGTACTGGATCCAGATTTGTTAACTACCAAGCAGACAGCATTCCCTCAGGTAATGGACCAAGGCCAGTTAGGTTTCTACAGAGAGAAAAGGTATGAGAAAAAATTATGATCATAGGACATCTGTGAGACAAGTCGAATCAGCGAAACATCCCAGAGACAGTATGAGGGAAATGGAATGATGTCCAAATAGTGCTAGAATAGAAACATAAACATGGCAGAAATGAAATCCCAGAATTTTATTATTAAAAGAGACTTTAAGCAAGAATCTAGACATGTAACCGAGCCCCACGTGGGTGACATTTCTTGATCAAAGTCACAGGGCTGCCACCCTCCTCCAATGACCTCAGGTAGAGAGATGTTTTCAACTCACAATTCTGACTCCAGGGCTCTCTTGTGAACCTCTAACCCAGCATCAATACTTTCTGCAAAATTTTGCACGGGGATGGCCCTTGCCTGGAGGCTGGCTGCCCCAGTGTTGCCTAGGCAACAGAGGGCTTTACTTCTACTCCCAGGATATACTGTTTCATTCTTTCTGCAGACACAAAGGAACCCATCTGCACTCAAGTGTTTCTCCTTCCTCAGCCTTGCCCAGATTCCTCCTAGTCTTAAATTTATTATCGTCTTGGCTAAGCACAGTCTGTGGCATATAGAAGGGCTTAATAAATTTTATGTTAATTGACCTATAGGTAAGTTCATCTGGCTTATTTGGAAGGGTTATAGGATCATAGTATTTCTTAATCAAGTTAACAGTAAGGGGGTAGTTAGGAGACTCAGTGGATTGAGTCAGACACAGAGATGGGAGATCCTGGGTTCAAATCCATCTTTAGACACTTCCTTGCTGGGTGAGTTTGGGCAGATCACATAAGCCCCATTACTTAGCCCTTTCCACTTTTCTGCCTTAGAACCAATACACAGTATTGATTCTAAGATAGAAAGTAAGGGTTTAAAATAAAGCTAATATCTGACATTTATATGATATAGCCCTTTAAAATTTCCCAAGCACTTTATAAGCATTATCACATTTGGATCCCACTGACAACAGTCATTGTAATAATTTCTAATTTTCAGTAGGGGAAACTGAGGTTCACAGAAGTTGTGACTTCCTAAGATTGGACAATAGGGAAAGATCCAAGTTCTGATCTGAACCCTGGTCTCATGGATTCTAAGTCTAGCATTCTATCTTCCATACCATATAATCTCAAAGGAGAACAGGGAGGAATTATTTCCAATAATCCAGTCCAACTCCATTTTACAGAGAATAACAGAGGTAAAGTTCACATGGGCAATAAGAACCTGATTTAGAATTTGAATCTAGGTTTCTTGAGAATCTGAATGCATCCCACTTTTCAGAAGATCACATTAAGGAGAAGAATGAGGGGTCTTCAAAGACAGACTCTATAAAGAATGAGGTGAACTAACTTGTTCTATGGTATTGTACATAAAATGGCAGCTATTCTGACCTTTAATGTCTCCTTTCTTTAATTATATGTATATAAACTATACATATACATATATTATACATATTTATGCTTCCAGAGTTTTTGAAATGCCATACAGATGTTGCTGCCACATAAGCATAAATGCTGAAGAAGAATTATTTCTTGAGTAGCTCAGAGGGCTATCAACAATTGAAGGTGGAAACCTCTGGGTCCAAAACAAATCAGCAAGGTCTTTTGAGAGAAAACTTCTGTAACATGCATGAAAGGCCAAAAGGATTGGAAAGGCATTTTCTATTTGTATACCAATTTGGTCCCACTTGAAAGACCCATTTGAGGATATGTGTCCATATTTAGAAACCTTCAACTCATTCATTTATTACAAATTATTGTGGCATGAAGGAGCTCTGGGAACATCAGTGCAGAGCCAGGGGATATTCATTTTGTGCTTTTAAAGTGAGAATTTCTAGTCTGAAATAGCCTTAAACTATTTCTTCTTCTACTGAACATACCCATCTAGTTATGAAACTAGTGCCATGTAAATGGGACAGCTATATAGAATAACTAATTACTAGATAGTCAAATGATAGATACTCCCAAAGTCTGGTGGATTGAAAGCCCAAAAGGAGTCAATTGTCTGACATTGTAGCTGGATAAAGGTACTACTATCCCACGCTGCTGGCATGATAGCCAAGAGTAGAAAAGGAAATAGGAGTCTCCTAGTGTTCTGTCCTCGTCAGATCACATCTGGAACAGTGGTGTCATAGTCAAATAGAAATGCTGCATATCGACTCAGAAAACCATAATTTAACTGCATCTATGTTGTGCTGTATTTTTATTTCCTCATTAAACATTTCCTAATTGCATTTTAATCTGATATGGGTTTCATCTGAGAATTTTCCAGGCTACAAGCCTCACCTTACAATTTTGACACCTCTGTTCTGGATGATTGTATTGACCTCTGGATATTACAATTTAAGAAGAACATTAACAAGCAGAAGCATATCCAAAAGAGGATAAGTGGAATTATGAGTGGACTGAAAACCATGCCATAGAAGGGTCATCTAAAGAACTTGAGGTATTTAGCTTACTGAAGAGAAAACTTACAGGGATCAATAATTGTCTTCAAATATTTGAAAGATCATGATTTGCAAGACACAATAGATAGTTTTGCTTGACTACCCATTCAGGAAATAGGTGAAAAAAATTATAATTATTTTATATTTGCTTAGATGTCTTTATATTGTCTGTACTGATAGGATATAAATTTCTTGAAGCCAGGAATTGTTTCATTTTTGTCTTTTTATCCCCAGCACCTAGCACAATGGTTGACACATAGTAGGTACTTAATAAGTGCTGATTAATTGATTGATTGGCAATTGCTTCAAGGTAGTTCTTTATTTGTAATCAGGAACAACTTTCCAAAACCTAGGACTGTCCAAAGGTGGAATGGGCTGCCTTAGAAAGCCTGGGTTCCTTTTCAATGAAGGATATGCAACTTGAACATCCTCAAGTCCTTTTCTTCATTCCTTTATACTTCTCAATATCTTTAACCATCCCTTTTTCTTTCCCTTCAGACAAAGCAGAGGGATGGTCTGCTCCTTTGACAAGACTAACCTTATCTATTTAAGAACTTGCTTTCATTCCTTTTTACTTAATTCTGGTCTTTGTTCCATTAATAAAATCCACCCTATTGTGTGAGTTAAATATCTGGGGAACCTCTAATCCAATCCAGTCTCCGAAGACTCACCACCGTAAGAGTCATAGAGTCATGTATATGGGTCTTTGTGGGGGCACAGAAGTCATGGAGGCCAGGAGGCCAGGAGCCTGGAAGCCAATAGAAGGATCTTGAAGGATCCAGGGAAAGGCCTTGGAGAAAGGCTTGAAAAGCCAGCACTTGAAGCTCAGGGGTCCTGTGTCTGTCTGTCTGTCTGTCTGTCTCACTTGTTCTCTCTCACTCATTCTCTCTCTCTCTCTCCTCTCTGTCTCTTTCTCTTTCTCTCTTCTCTCTCTGTATTCTATCTCTGTCTGTCTGTCTCTTCTCTTTCTCTCATGCTGCCATTCCCTGAGACTTCCCAGTCTCAGTTTATCTATGTAGACATCTCTGATAAGTGGCAGCATGGCTGGACCATGCTGAGCTGGAATTGAGGATCTTATCTTTAAGTTAGAAAGGCTGGAAACATTATTTCTATCTCTCTTTCTCTTTACAATACATAATTATAAATTTTGTATAAAGTCTCCAAGATAATTTTTTATTCATAACGCTATCTTACTGTACACTGGTGCTTGTCCTCTACTTACAAACAAGTTCAGGTCTCCCTTAGTCTAAATAAATTTTTTTCATAAAATCTTAGAATCATAGAACTTAAGGGCTAGAAAGATTTGAAGGCTGCATAGTCCAACTCATATCTAAATAGAAAACACCTTTATAACATCTTTGATAAATATTTTATTTAGTTGCCCCCTGAAGGCTTTAAGTGATAAGAACACACTATTATACAGCGGATTGATCCTCTTATAATTTTGGACAATGTTAGATTGGGGGAAGTATATCCATATGGTTAGCCTGAATCTGCTTTTATGTATTTTATATTTAGAGTTTCTAGTTCTGTTCCTGGGACCAATCAAGATGTTCACCTCTTGTATATGATAGTCCTTTGCAGACATAAAGATAACTATTAATTGCCCCTTTTCAAGTGTCCTCTTCTCCAGGATAAATAGTTCCCTTCTTTCAAAGAATATGTCCAACATGGATTTAAGTCTTCTAGATTTCCCAGTCATTCTCCTTAAGACATAGAATCACTAAATCTCAGACTTGGGAGGAGCCTCTGAGGTCATTAATTCCAACCTACACCTGAAAAAAGAATCCCTTCTATAAGATGGCCAGGAAGTCATCATCCAGACTTTCCTTGAAAACTTTGAGTTTTTTACTTTCTACCTACTACCTTCAAACACAGCTCATAGGAGAAGCAAAACAAGTCTAACCTTTCACACAAATATAGAACATGGCCAGACACTGATGATTTACTTTTACTTTTTTTAACACTATCCAAGATCATGACACATTTTGTGACTAATTTTTAACATTGTTGGCTTTATAGTCCACTAATACCCCCATTTTTCCTCCAAGGGCACTACTTTCATGTTATGTCATCCATTTTGTACTGTTCAAATTAATTTTTGAACCCAAGTATAAGATTTTATATATATCACCATTCAATTTAATCTAATTAAATTTGACTCAATACTCTAGCCTGCAAAAGTTTTTAGAATCCATATATCATCATCCAGAATTTCAGCTTTCTCTCCGGCCTTTGTGTCATTTCCAAATTTGGTAAGCTCAGTCTATGCCTTTGTCCTAGTCATTTGAAAAAAAAAATGCCTCTCACTGATCAAAGGGGGGAACTGAGAAAATCAAAGTTGATTCTATTTTGTAATTGTTGGGGAAAATTATAATTATAGGAAATAGGGGGGGAGAAATTGAGGAAATTTGTAATTGTAATTCTATTCTATATCACTGCCAACATTTTGTACAACTGCTTGAGTTACATTTCTTTGTCTTTGAATTAAGTTCAGAAGTTCATAGGTTCAGAAGTTCAGTCTTCCTCTTTGAATTAAGTTTAAAAATTATTTCTCTTAAATCACTTAAATCACTTTAAAAAGAAACTACTATTGCTGTATAACTACCTGTTCTTATACAATTAGAGGAAATCCTAGTGGCAAGATGGAAGGTGAGGTTTTTGTTAATCCTACATTCCTGATTTTCATCTAATTATATTGTCCTCCAAATCTATAATGCTTCTGACTTGGTAACTAGTCATAGAGTCTTGATGCTTCCTTCTATTTTTTTGGATGCTTTTCCTTTTGTCTAATAATTTGTTAGCCTTCATTCAGGGTCTTAGTTTTGAGGAAGCTGAGGGCCTGTTTACTGTAAAATTTATCCATTGCTAATAAATTGATCATGTTCAGAGCTTGTGCTTCAGTTAACCTTACTTTTGCCGCAATAGAAGATGTGTCCTATTTTGAAAAAATGTATTTAATGCATAGATCCTTACTTAGAAACTGGCATTTTCATTGTGGTCTAGATTTGCAAGGTGCTTTATATTAATTATTTCATTTAAAGGGGGGAAAAAAGGAAATTAGCACTTATATGCCGGGGACTGTATTAAGCACTTTACAAATATCTCATTTGATCTTTACAACAAACCTACTAGATGCTATAACTAATTCCATTTTAAAGATGAGGAAACTGAGGAAAATAGAGGTTAAGTAATTTGCCCAAAGTCACACAACTAAGTGTCTGAGGTTAATCTTGAATCTCCATCTTCCTGACTTCAGGCCCAGTACTCTACGTATTCTATATCTTTAAGTGCATAAAGGAAGGAGCAGGTAGAATATCAACTCTTTTAGGGCAGGGATTGTTTAATTTTTGCCTTCATATTCTCAGTTCCTAGCCCAGTATCTATCACACAATAGGCACTTAATGAAAACTTATTAAATTAAACCTAGTTCAGCTATATGACATTTTATAAGAAGAAAAAAGGCTCCCAAATTTGTGGAAACTTGTAGTCTAGATGAAGGAATTTGAATTCAAACATGATAGGCTTTTAAGTAGAATAACATGGTAAGAACAGTGACATACTCACTTTCTATTTACCAAGAAAATAAAATACAAATTTCTTTTCCTGGAATTCAAGGTCTGCTATAAGCTGGATACAATGAACATTTCTAGCTTTGCTTTACTTGATTTTTCTTCATATTCTCTACATTCCAGCCAAACAGGACTACTAGCATGTTTCCATTTTCATATGATACTCTCATAACTCAAAGTATTTATGAAGGTTCTTCTTGGCCCCTGGAATGGACAGCTTCCACATCTCTGTTTTCTTATCACAGGATAATAGAAATAGCAGTGGAAAGAATTTAGAAGTCATCTAGTCTAGCCTCTTCATTTCTTACATGTGATAAAACTGAGGCTCTGAGAAATTAAAAGATAGGTTCAAGGTCATAGAGGCAGTAAATGGCCAAGCCAGGGTTTGAATCTATATCCTCTGTCTTCTAATTTGTGTTAACATCAATGATGGCTCTCCAGAGCATAGTAATCCCTACCTTCCAGTCTCTCAGTTTCTTTATCTGACCTTTCCTAATGTTGTACTTTTGTTGTCATTCAATCATGTCTGACTTCTTCTGACCCTCTGGACCATAGCATGCCACTACTATACCTGGGGTTTTCTTGGCAAAGGTATTGCAGTGGTTTTCTGTATAGTTCCTTCTGTGTAGCTCATTCTCCAACTTGATTATATGTTCCTTAAGAAGACCAAGCATTCCCTTTATAGTATGTTGTGCTCAGAAGATATTTAATAAATGCTGAATTAAAGATTTGGTGAATTCTATGTGAGATCTGAAAAAGAAATCATCATTTCATAGTAGGAGCAGTGAGAGGGAGTTTTGCAGAAGAGATGATATTTGCACGTGACCTTGACATCTCTGATCTTTAGTTTCCCTCATTGAAAAATAAGGATAGTCATAATTGTTCTATCTCATAGGCTTATTTTTAGGATCAGCTGAGATACTGTGTATAAAAGTATTTATGAAAAGCAGTATATTCAAACAAGAGAAAGATTTGAAGTTTAATAATAATGATACTAATAGATTTATATAGTTATCTGAGGTTTGTTATTATTTTGTTCAGTCCTTTATCTGTTGGGTCTTACTTCTTATGATCCCAGTTGGGATTTTCTTGGTAAAAATACTGCAGTGGTTTTTTTCCATTTCTTTTCCCAACTCATTTTACAGATGAGGAAACTGAGGCCAACAGAGTTAAGTGACTTTCCCAGAGTCACCCAGATAGTAAGAGACTGAGGTCAGATTTGAACTCAGGAGGATGTGTCTTCCTGACTCTAGGTCTGCCATTCTATCCATTCTGCCACCTAACTTGCCCATCTAAGGTTTCATAATGATCACTTGAAATACAGTGACATAAGTGGCTTTTAAAAAGAGTATCATATTAATAAAGCAAAGCCAAAATACCAAGAAATTAGAAGAGAACATAAAATATCTCACCAACAAGGTGACAGATCTGGAAAATCGAGGGAGAAGAGATAATTTAAGAATAATTGGACTTCCAGAAAAGCCAGAAATAAACACCAAACTCGACATCATAATACAAGATATAATCAAAGAAAATTGCCCAGAGATTCTAGAACAAGGGGGTAATACAGCCACTGACAGAGCTCACAGAATACCTTTTAAATTAAACCCCCAAAAGACAAATCCCAGGAATGTAATTGCCAAATTCCAAAGCTCTCAAACAAAAGAAAAAATCCTACAGGAAGCCAGAAAAAGACAATTTAGATATAAAGGAATGCCAATCAGGGTCACACAAGACCTTGCAAGTTCTACTCTAAATGATCGTAAGGCATGGAACATGAAGTTCAGAAAGTCAAGAGAGCTAGGTCTTCAACCAAGAATCAGCCACCCAGCAAAACTGACTATATACTTCCAAGGGAAAGTATGGGCATTCAACAAAATAGAAGATTTCCAACTTTTTGCAAAGAAAAGACCAGAGCTCTGTGGAAAGTTTGATACTGAAAAACAAAGAGCAAGGAATACCTGAAAAGGTAAATATGAAGGAAAGGGGAAAGGAGAAAAATGTTATCTTCTTCTTTTATTCAAACTCTCTTCTATAAGGACTACATTTATATCAATCTATGTATACTAACATGTGGGGAAAATATAATGTATAAATAGGAAGTAAAGAAAGACCAAATAGAAAAATCTTTCTCACACAAAGATTCACATGGGAAGGGGAGGGGAAGAAAACTCCTATAAGAAGGAGAGGAAGAGAGGGTTTTTTACTTAAACCTTAATCTCAGGGAAATCAACTCTGAGAGGGAAAAACATCCAGATCCATTGGGATCTTGAATTCTATCTTACCCAACAAGGGTAGGGAGAAGGGAAAACCAAGGGGGGTAGGGTGAGAGGGAAAACAAAAGGGGAGGGGCAAGAAAGGGAAACATATCAAGGGAGGGGACAAGGGGGACTGATTCAAAGTAAATCACTGGACTAAAAGGTAGAGCCAAAGAAGAAAAGGTTAGAATTAGGGAAGGATATCAAAATGCCAGGGAGTCCACAAATGACAATCATAACTTTGAATGTGAATGGGATGAACTCACCCATAAAATGTAGACAAATAGCAGAATGAATTAGAATCCCAAACCCTACCATATGTTGTCTTTAAGAAACACACATGAGGTGGGTTGACACCCACAAGGTCAGAATTAAAGGATGGAGTAAGACCTTCTGGGCCTCAACTGACAGAAAGAAGGTAGGAGTGGTAATCATGATATCTGATAAAGCCAAAGCAAAAATAGACCTGATCAAAAGGGATAGGGAAGGTAATTATATTTTATTAAAAGGGACTTTAGACAATGAGGAAATATCATTAATCAATATATATGCACCAAATAATATAGCACACAAATTTCTAATGGAGAAACTAGGAGAATTGAAGGAAGAAATAGACAGTAAAACCATATTAGTGGGAGACTTAAACCAACCATTATCAAATTTATATAAATCAAATAAAAAAATAAATAAGAAAGAGGTAAAAGAAGTGAATGAAATCTTAGAAAAATTAGAATTAATAGACATATGGAGAAAAATAAATAGGGATAAAAAGGAATACACTTTCTTCTCAGCACCACATGGCACATTCACAAAAATTGACCATACCTTAGGTCACAGAAACATAGCACACAAATGCACAAAAGCAGAAATAATGAATGCAGCCTTCTCAGATCACAAGGCAGTAAAAATAATGACCATTAATGGTACATAGAAAACCAAATCAAAAACTAATTGGAAATTAAACAATATGATACTCCAAGACCATTTAGTTAAAGAAGAAATCATAGAAACAATTAATAATTTCATCGAGGAAAATGACAATGGCGAGACATCCTTTCAAACCTTTTGGGATGCAGCCAAAGTGGTAATCAGAGGTAAATTGATATCCCTGAATGCTTATATTAACAAACTAGAGAGAGCAGAGATCAATCAATTGGAAATGCAAATGAAAAAACTCAAAAGCAATCAAATTAAAACCCCCCAGCAGAAAACCAAACTAGAAATCCTAAAAATTAAGGGAGAAATTAATAAAATCGAAAGTGATAGAACTATTGATTTAATAAATAAGACAAGAAGCTGGTACTTTGAAAAAACAAATAAAATAGACAACGTACTGGTCAATCTAATTTAAAAAATGAAAGAAGAAAAGCAAATTAACAGCATCAAGGATGAAAAGGGGGACAGCACCTCCGAGGAAGAGGAAATTAAGGCAATCATTAAAAATTACTTTGCCCAATTATATGACAATAAATACACCAATTTAGGTGATATGGATGAATATATACAAAAATACAAACTGCCTAGACTAACAGAAGAAGAAATAGAATTCTTAAATAATCCCATATCAGAAAATGAAATCCAACAGGCCATCAAAGAACTCCCTAAGAAAAAATCCCCAGGGCCCGTCGAATTCACCAGTGAATTCTTTTTTTTTTTTTTAATTTTAATATTATTTTATTTGGTCGTTTTCATACATTATTCACTGGAAACAAAGATCGTTTTCTTTTCCTCCCCTCCCCTTCCCCCCCCCCCCGCCTTTCCCTCTCCCATAGCCGACGCATGATTCCACTGGTTATCACATGTGTTCTTGACTCGAACCCATTTCCCTGTTGTTGGAGTTTGCATTATAGTGTTCATTTAGAGTCTCTCCTCAGTCTTATCTCCTCCAACCCTGTAGTCAAGCAGTTGCTTTTCAGCGGTGTTTTTACTCCCACAGTTTATCCTCTGCTTGTGGATAGTATTTTTTTTTTAGATCCCTGCAGATTGTTCAGGGATTGCATTGATACTAATGGAGAAGTCCATCACCTTCGATTGTACGACAATGTATCAGTCTCTGTGTACAATGTTTTCCTGGTTCTGCTCCTCTCGCTCTGCATTACTTCCTGGAGGTTGTTCCAGTCTCCATGGAACTTCTCCACTTTATTATTCCTTTTAGCACAATAGTATTCCATCACCAACATATACCACAATTTGTTCAGCCATTCCCCAATTGAGGGGCATCCCCTCATTTTCCAATTTTTGGCCACCACAAAGAGCGCAGCTATGAATATTTTTGTACAAGTCTTTTTGTCCATTATCTCTTTGGGGTACAAGCCCAGCAGTGCTATGGCTGGATCAAAGGGCAGACAGTCTTTTATCGCCCTTTGGACATAGTTCCAAATTGCCCTCCAGAATGGTTGGATCAATTCACAACTCCACCAGCAATGAATTAATGTCCCCACTTTGCCACATCCCCTCCAGCATTCATTACTTTGCATAGCTGTCATGTTAGCCAATCTGCTAGGTGTGAGATGGTACCTCAGAGTTGTTTTGATTTGCATCTCTCTGATTATAAGGGATGTAGAGCACTTTTTCATGTGCTTATTAATAGTTTTGATTTCTTTGGCTGAGAATTGCCTGTTCATGTCCCTTGCCCATTTGTCAATTGGAGAATGGCTTGATTTTTTGTACAATTGATTTAGTTCTTTATAAATTTTAGTAATTAAACCCTTGTCAGAGGTTTTTATGAAGATTGTTTCCCAATTTGTTGCTACCCTTCTGATTTTGGTTACATTGGTTTTGTTTGTACAAAAACTTTTTAATTTGATGTAATCCAGATTATTTATTTTGCATTTTGTAATTCTTTCTAATTCTTGCTTGGTTTTGAAGTATTTCCCATCCCAAAGGTCTGACATGTATACTATTCTGTGTTCGCCTAATTTTCTTATAGTTTCCTTCTTTATGTTCAAGTCATTCATCCATTTTGAATTTATCTTGGTGTAGGGTGTGAGGTTTTGATCTAAGCCTAATCTTTCCCACACTGTCCTCCAATTTTCCCAACAGTTTTTATGAAATAGTGGATTTTTGTCCCAAAAGCTGGGATCTTTGGGTTTGTCATATACTGTCTTGCTGAGGTTGCTTGCCCCCAGTCTATTCCACTGATCCTCCTTTCTGTCTCTTAGCCAGTAACAAATTGTTTTGATGACCACTGCTTTATAATATAGTCTGAGATCTGGGACTGCAAGACCCCCTTCCTTTGTATTTTTTTCATTAATTCCCTGGATATCCTTGATCTTTTGTTCTTCCAAATGAACTTTGTTATGTTTTTTTCTAAATCAGTAAAAAAAATTTTTGGAAGTTCCATGGGTATGGCACTAAATAGATAGATGAGTTTGGGTAGGATGGTCATTTTTATTATATTGGCTCGTCCTACCCATGAGCAGTTAATGTTCTTCCAATTGTTCAAGTCTAGTTTTAGTTGTGTGGAAAGTGTTTTGTAGTTGTGTTCATATAGATCCTGTGTTTGTCTCGGGAGATAGGTTCCTAAGTATTTTATTTTGTCTTGGGTAATTTTGAATGGGATTTCTCTTTCTAGTTCTTGCTGCTGAGCTGTGTTGGAATTATATAGAAATGCTGATGACTTATGTGGGTTTATTTTTTATCCTGCAACTTTGCTAAAGTTGTTGATTATTTCAATTAGCTTTTTGGTTGAGTCTCTAGGATTCTTTAAGTAGACCATCATGTCATCTGCAAAGAGTGATAATTTGGTCTCCTCCTTGCCTATTTTGATGCCTTCAATTTCTTTTTCTTCTCTAATTGCTACTGCTAGTGTTTCTAATACAATGTCAAATAATAGAGGTGATAATGGGCATCCTTGTTTCACTCCTGATCTTAATGGGAATGGATTTAGTTTATCCCCATTGCAGATGATATTAGCTGATGGTTTTAGATATATACTGTTTATTATTTTTAGGAATGACCCTTCTATTCCTATGCTTTCTAGTGTTTTTAGTAGGAATGGGTGTTGTATTTTATCAAAGGCTTTTTCTGCATCTATTGAGATAATCATGTGATTCTTGTTGGTTTGCTTGTTGATGTGGTCAATTATGTGGATAGTTTTCCTAATGTTGAACCAGCCCTGCATCCCTGGTATGAATCCTACTTGATCATGGTGGATGACCCTTCTAATCACTTGCTGGAGTCTTTTTGCTAGTATCCTATTTAAGATTTTTGCATCTATATTCATTAGGGAGATTGGCCTATAGTTTTCTTTCTCTGTTTTTGGCCTGCCTGGCTTTGGAATTAGTACCATGCTTGTGTCATAAAAGGAGTTTGGTAGGACTCCCTCTTTGCTTATTATGTCAAATAGTTTGTATAATATTGGGGTTAACTGTTCTCTGAATGTTTGATAGAATTCACTGGTGAATCCATCCGGCCCTGGGGATTTTTTCTTAGGCAGTTCTTTGATGGCTTGATGGATTTCAATTTCTGATATGGGATTATTTAAGAAAACTATTTCTTCTTCTGTTAGTCTAGGCAATTTATATTTTTGTAAATATTCATCCATATCACCTAGATTGGTATATTTATTGCCATATAGTTGGGCAAAGTAGTTTTTAATGATTGCCTTAATTTCCTCTTCATTTGAGGTGAGATCCCCCTTTTCATCCTTGATGCTATTAATTTGCCTTTCTTCTTTCCTTTTTTTAATTAAATTAACCAGTACTTTGTCTATTTTGTCTGTTTTTTCAAAGTACCAGCTTCTAGTCTTGTTTATTAGCTCAATAGTTCTGTCACTTTCTATTTTATTAATTTCTCCCTTAATTTTTAGGATCTCTAGTTTGGTTTTCTTCTGGGGGTTTTTAATTTGTTCATTCTCAAGTTTTTTGATTTGCATTTCCAATTCCTTGGTCTCTGTCCTCCCTAATTTGTTAATATATGCACTCAGGGATATGAATTTTCCTCTAAGTACTGCCTTGGCTGCATCCCATAAGGTTTGAAAGGATGTTTCGCCGTTGTCATTTTCTTCAACGAAATTGTTAATTGTTTCTATGATTTCTTCTCTAACTATCCGATTTTGGAGTATCATGTTATTTAATTTCCAATTAATTTTTGATTTGGGTCTCCATGTACCCTTGCCGATCAATATTTTAATTGCCTTGTGATCTGAAAAGGCTGCAGTTAATATTTCTGCTTTTCTGCATTTAAGTGCCATGTTTCTATGACCTAGTGTATGATCTATTTTTGTGAATGTGCCATGTGGTGCTGAAAAGAAGGTGTATTCTTTTTTGTCCCTATTTATTTTTCTCCATATGTCTATTAATTCTAATTTTTCTAAGATTTCATTCACCTCTTTTACCTCTTTCTTATTTATTTTTTGATTTGATTTATCTAAATTTGACAGTGGTTGGTTCAAGTCTCCCACTAATATGGTTTTACTGTTTAATTCCTCCTTCAATTCTCCTAGTTTCTCTATTAAAAATTTGGATGCTATACCATTTGGTGCATACATGTTGATTAGTGATATTTCCTCATTGTCTATACTTCCTTTTAGCAGAATATATTTACCTTCCCTGTCCCTTTTGATCAGGTCTATTTGTACTTTGGCTTTGTCAGATATCATGATTGCAACTCCTGCCTTCTTTCTATCGGTTGAGGCCCAAAAGGTCTTACTCCAACCTTTAATTCTAACCTTGTGAGTGTCAACCCGTCTCATATGTGTTTCTTGAAAACAACATATGGTAGGGTTTTGGGTTCTAATCCAATCTGCTATTTGTCTGCGTTTTATGGGTGAGTTCATCCCATTCACGTTCAAAGTTATGATTGTTATTTGTGGATTCGCTGGCATTTTGATGTCTTCCCCTAGTTCTGACCTTTCTTCTTTAGCTTTCTCCTTTTGAACCAGTGATTTACTTTAGGTCAGTCCCCCTAGTCCCCTCCCTTGAGATGCTTCCCTTTCTATCCCCTCCCTTTTTATGCTCCCTTCCCCTCCCCCCTCTCCTTCCCTCCCTTTTTGTACTCCCTCCCCCCTCCCCCTCCTTAATTTTCCTTTCTTTCTTGCCCTAATGGATAAGATAGAATTCAGGATCCCACTGGATCTAGATGTTCTTCCCTCTCAGATTTGATTTCACTGAGAGTAAGGTTTAAGTAATTCCACTTCACGCTCTCTTCCTCTCCTTCTCATATGAGAGTTCTTCCCCTCCCCTTCCCATGTGTATCTTTATATGGGAAAGTTTATTCTATTGATTCCCCCCCTATTTCTTGAAGTTAATCTTAGTATTATCACGGTTCCCCCCTCCCTTTTCCTTTTTTTGCCCCAACTTTCCCCAAATCTTCTTAATTCCCCAATCTTTCCCTATGCATGTTTCTTCTAACTACTCTTATGATGATACAATTTATGAGAGTTACACAAAACATTTTCCCCACATATTAATATATATAATTAGATGTAAATGTAGTCCTTATAGAAGAGAGTTTGACTTAAAGAGAAAGATAAGATTTATCTCCTTTTCCCTTTCTTTCATATTTACCTTTTCATGTTTCTCTTGCTTTCTGTGCTTGGATATCGAACTTTCCACAGAGCTCTGGTCTTTTCTTAGCAAATGCTTGGAAATCTTCTATTTTGTTGAATGCCCATACTTTCCCCTGGAAGTATATAGTCAGTTTTGCTGGGTAGTTGATTCTTGGTTGGAGACCCAGCTCTCTTGCCTTTCTAAATATCGTGTTCCATGCTTTGCGGTCTCTCAGTGTATTAGCCGCTAAGTCGTGTGTGATCCTTATGGGAGCCCCCTTATATCTGAAGCTCTTCTTCTTGGCTTCTTGTAGGATTTTCTCCTTTACTTGGAAGCTCTTGAATTTGGCAATTACATTCCTAGGCGTTGTCTTTTGGGGATTTAGTATAGAAGGTGTTCTATGAATCCTTTCTATTTCTATTTTGCCCCCTTGCTCCAGAACGTGGGGGCAATTTTCTTTTATAATCTCCTCTAGAATAATATCCAATTTGTTGTTTACCTCTGGTTTTTCTGGGAGACCGATGATACGGAGATTTTCTCGTCTTCCTCTGTTCTCCAGGTCCGTGACCTTCTCAGTGAGATATTTTATGTTTTCTTCCAATTCATTAATTATTTGGGTTTGCTTTATTGATTCTTGCTGTTTTATCATCTCACTTTCTTCGAGGTGCTTAATTCTGGTCATTAGGGACTGGATTTGCTTTTCAGCCTTGTCTGCCCTTCTATTGGATGCTTCGAGTTCTTTTTCCAATTGAGCAGTCTTATCTGTCAGACAGCTGATCTCTTTCTCCCATTTTTCTTTCCAGAAGGTTTCCATCTTTTGGATAAGTTCCAGTTTGAGATCTTCCAGAGCTTGTTGATAGTTTCCATTTTGGGAGGCGTGTTCTGAATTTTTTTGGATTTCCTCCTCATTCTCCTCTTTTCCTTGGGTACTTCCACCATAAAAGTTTTCAATAGTCACTTTTTTCCCTTTCTTCCTGGAGGCTTGATTTTGGGCCATGTGAGCCATCCCTTTGGTGGTTTTATTTCCCTTTCCTTTTTGGTCTGGGGTCTGGGTTATAAGAGCGGTTTTTCTGTGAATTTAGGTTGCTTCAGACTAGTTCTTCCCAGCCTCTGAGCCCAGGTATTCAGCTCCGCCCAGATAATCAGCGCGAGTTGTTCAGCGCAGCCCGCCCCAAGACCAGGTCCGCTGGCTTCTCCAGTGAAAGCGCCCTGAGACGTTTTTTCCTGGCAGTCCCCAGATCCCAAGGACCCTGGAGTGCCCCCCCAGACAGAGACGCTCCCCACTCACTCGCTGTCCCGTTGAGCGCTCAGGTAGCTCACTCTGGTTTAGTGGGGGAGGTGGGGTGGGGGAAGGGCGGCTCAGTTCACTTTTCTGTGCAAGCTTTTCCTTCTTATTTTAGTGTGGAAATGTTCAAGCCCCACGTACCTTTGCCTCTGTGGGGTACTGGGGAGTCCTTCTGTTCCTCCAAAGGTGATTTTATGCTCCTTTGATGTAGTCTATTTCGTTCGGTGCTGGGGAGAGGAAGCGTGCGGGGTCTAGATTGCAGCCATGATTACCCGGAAGTCACACCAGTGAATTCTATCAAACATTCAGAGAACAGTTAATCCCAATACTATACAAACATTTTGACATAATAAACAAAGAGGGAGTTCTACCAAACTCCTTTTATGACACAAATATGGTACTGATTCCAAAACCAGGCAGGTCAAAAACAGAGAAAGAAAACTATAGACCAATCTCCCTAATGAGTATAGATGCAAAAATCTTAAATAGGATACTAGCAAAAAGACTCCAGCAAGTGATCAGAAGGTCATCCACCACGATCAAGTAGGATTCATACCAGGGATGCAGGGCTGGTTCAATATTAGGAAAACCATCCACATAATTGACCACATCAACAAGCAAACCAACAAGAATCACATGATTATCTCAATAGATGCAGAAAAAGCCTTTGATAAAATACAACACCCATTCCTATTAAAAACACTAGAAAGCATAGGAATAGAAGGGTCGTTCCTAAAAATAATAAATAGTATATATCTAAAACCATCAGCTAATATCATCTACAATAGGGATAAACTAGATGCATTCCCAATAAGATCAGGAGTGAAACAAGGATGCCCATTATCACCTCTACTATTTGACATTGTACAAGAAACACTAGCAGTAGCAATTAGAGAAGAAAAAGAAATTGAAGGCATCAAAATAGGCAAGGAGGAGACCAAGTTATCACTCTTTGCAGATGACATGATGGTCTACTTAAAGAATCCTAGAGATTCAACCAAAAAGCTAATTGAAATAATCAACAACTTTAGCAAAGTTGCAGGATACAAAATAAACCCACATAAATCATCAGCTTTTCTATATATCTCCAACACAGCTCAGCAGCAAAAACTAGAAAGCGAAATCCCATTCAAAATCACCTTAGACAAAATAAAATACCTAGGAATCTATCTCCCAAGACAAACACAGGAACTATATGAACACAACTACAAAACACTCTCCATACAACTAAAACTAGACTTGAGCAATTGGAAAAACATTAACTGCTCATGGATAGGATGAGCCAATATAATAAAAATGACCATCCTACCCAAACTTATTTATCTATTTAGTGCTATACCCATTGAACTCCCAAAATTCTTCTTCACTGATTTAGAAAAAACCATAATAAAATTCATTTGGAACAACAAAAGATCAAGGATATCCAGGGAAATACTGAAAAAAAAAACACATATGATGGGGTCTTGCAGTCCCTGACCTTAAACTATATTTCAAAGCAGCAATCATCAAAACAATTTGGTACTGGCTAAGAAACAGAAAGGAAGATCAGTAAAATAGACTGGTGGAAAGCGACCTCAGCAAGACAGTATATGATAAACCCAAAGATCCCAGCTTTTGGGACAAAAATCCACTATTCGATAAAAACTGCTGGGAAAATTGGAAGACAGTGTGGGAGAGACTAGGAATAGATCAACACCTTACACCCTATACCAAGATAAATTCAAAATGGGTGAATGACTTAAACATAAAGAAGGAAACCATAAGTAAATTGGGTAAACACAGAATAGTATATCTGTCAGATCTTTGGGAGGGGAAAGACTTTAAAACCAAGCAAGACATAGAAAGAATCACAAAATGTAAAATAAATAATTTTGACTACATCAAATTAAAAAGCTTTTGCACAAACAAAACCAATGTAACTAAAATCAGAAGGGAAACAACAAATTGGGAAAAAATCTTCAGAGAAACCTCTGACAAAGGTTTAATGACTCAAATTTATAAAGAGCTAAACCAACTGTACAAAAAATCAAGCCATTCTCCAATTGATAAATGGGCAAGGGACATGGATAGGCAGTTCTCAGATAAAGAAATCAAAACTATTAATAAGCACATGAAGAAGTGTTCTAAATCTCTTATAATCCGAGAGATGCAAATCAAAACAACTCTGAGGTATCACCTTACACCTAGCAGATTGGCTAACATAACAGCAAAGGAAAGTAATGAATGCTGGAGGGGATGTGGCAAAGTAGGGACATTAATTCATTGCTGGTGGAGTTGTGAACTGATCCAACCATTCTGGAGGGCAATTTGGAACTATGCCCAAAGGGTGACAAAAGAATATCTACCCTTTGATCCAGCCATAGCACTGCTGGGTCTGTACCCCAAAGAGATAATGGACAAAAAGACTTGTACAAGAATATTCATAGCTGCGCTCTTTGTGGTGGTCAAAAATTGGAAAACGAGGGGATGCCCATCAATTGGGGAATGACTGAGCAAATTGTGGTATATGTTGGTGATGGAATACTATTGTGCTAAAAGTGCTAATTGTGCTAATAAAGTGGAAGAGTTCCATGGAGACTGGAACAACCTCTAGGAAGTGATGCAGAGCGAGAGGAGCAGAACCAGGAGAACATTGTACACAGAGACTAATACATGTGGTATAATCGAACATAATGGACATCTCCATTAGTGGCGGTGTAATGTCCCTGAACAATCTGCAGGGATCTAGGAGAAAAAAAAACACCATTCATAAGCAGAGGATAAACTGTGGGAATAGAAACACCGAGGAAAAGCAACTGCCTGAATAAAGCGGTTGAGGGGACATGACAGGGAGAGACTCTAAATGAACACTCTAATGCAAATATTATCGACAGCAATGGGTTCAAATCAAGAAAACATGTAATGCCCAGTGGATTTAAGCATCGGCTATGGGAGGTGGGGGGGAGGAAAAGAAAATGATCTATGTCTTTAATGAATAATGCTTGGAAATGATCAAATAAAATATTTTAAATAAAAATAATTTTAAAAAAAGAGTACCATATAGCAAAAAAAAAAAATGATCATTTAACTCATGAGAAAGTGGAAAGTATTCTGAGAGTCCAGATTTCCCATTGTGTTTGTATTTTTCAAGTTCCTTGGTGTCCTTAACATCTCAGAACTGGACTCCTCTTTGTAAATGACAACTAGATACAGAAATCCATTTGCAAGTACTGAGGAGTTGCGCTAAGACCTTTAATGATTGGTTAGCATTTGGGCATCAGTGACTCAGATGCCCAGCTCAGTCATAGATCACAACTTTATCTCTTGGTCTTCCCCTGAGCTCCCCACCTCTCTTCAGTTTGCCATAATCTTTTTTGCATTTCAATCTGCATTTAAGAGCCAGTATTAACTGGCTTTTAGACACTGTGTTACATTTACAAAGCACTTTAAATACATTACCATGTTGTATCCTTACAACAGCCTTGTGAGGTAAGTCATCTAAGTATTCTTAGTCTTTGATACAAACAACAAAAGAGATCTCTGTTTATCAAGTTTTTAAAGTCTTATCTGAAATTTCACCTTCTGCATAAAAGCCTTTCCCATTTCTCCTTAATTTTTGTTCCCCCATTTGATTTGTATATATCTTGCTGGTACATAATTGTTTACATGTTGTCTCCTCCATGAGATTGGGAGCTTCTTGAAGGTGAAGACTGGTTTTATCTTTCTCTGTATCCCCAGCTGAGTATAGTGACTGGTATAAATGGAGCATTTAATAAATACTCTTTACCTTAATGGCTATTATCTTTATGGTACAATTGAGGAAACCAACAATAATGGAAACTATTCAATCCATTAAAAAGTAAGAGTACATGAAGGACAAGACTGTCCTTATTTTATTCTCAGTGAGACAATGGACTATAAAAATAAAAAAAATTAAAAAAAGCCAAATCTAGAGCCAGCCCATCTGGGTTTTTGCTTTGGCAGGAACTTTGGACATCACCAGGTCCAGTGCCCTCACTTAACATGTGGAAACCTGAGGTCAAGAGAGGGCAAGTGACTTGCCCCGTGTCAAATGATAGAAGTGTCTGAGGCAAGATTTGAACCAAATGCTCCTGTCTCGAAGACCAACATTTTGTTCACCAGACTATTTTTTTCTTCATCTATAAAATAGGGATGAAAACACTCATGCTACCAATCCCACAAGGTTCTTTTGAGAAATATGCATTATAAACATTTAATCACTGAACAATATGTGGCTTTCCCCACTGCTTAGTATATTTTTCCTCTTCATCTTTTGAAATTTTGAATTTTGAAATTTTGAAATCTTTTGAAATTTCTGAAAACCCAGTTTAAATACTACCTTCTTGGTTATATCCACTGACCCCCAGCTATTAGTGCTCTTCTTCCCCAAACTACTTTCTGTTTATGTTATATTCATTCTTTAAAAAGTAAAAAGAAACAAAGAAAAAAACCCTTACATTTTGTCTTGCAATCCAAGGCAGAAGAATGGTAAGGGCTAGACAAATGGGGTTAAATGACTTGCCCAGGGTCATATAATATAGCCATATAGCCAGGAAATATCTGAGGACAGATTTGAACCAAGGTCCTCCTGACTCCAGGCCTGATTCTCACTCCTCCAAGCCACCTGACTACACACACACACATACATATACATATACACACACAAATACATATACACATGTTATATATGTGTATACATGTATTTTACTAAGAAAAAAGAATAAGCATTTCTAGAGCACTTACTATGATTTCTTTTATAAATATTATCTAATTTGATCTTCACAACAACCCTGAGAATTAGATGCTATTATTTTCTCCATTTTACAGTTGAGGAAATTGAAATAAACATGGTATATAACTTACTCAGAGTCACATAGGTAGGACATATCTGAGGGAGAGACTGAATTCAGGTGTTCCCCAGTCCAGGTCAGTGCTTTATGCACTGTGCTAATAGCTTCTTCAATGTACTTATGCTTGATGTAAGTGCTTAATTATAGAATGTTGATTGATAGAATCTATTCTTTATTGTTTTTACCAAAAGATACAGTAGTGAAGATCTATCGGCTTAGAAATTACTGTGCTTTCAGACATTCCCTTCTTTTTTTTCCAATTTGTTGGGGGAGAGGGGATGGGTTTGCCTGCTGTTTGCCAAAGCCATTATTCAGCTGAATTCCTAATCATTTGGGATGCCATGATGGGCTCCTTTTTGACACAGATTCTCTTTAGGACTGTAATTGCTTCAATGCTGCCATGCCTTTATGGTCACACTTTTTTTTCAATGATATCCTAAGCAACTTATCAGGCAGTCATGGCTCCTGATATCCTCTTAGAAAAATAGCACCTTTAGGGAATTATAGCATCAATTTTTATTCACTTTATTCCACTAGATGAAATCTTAAAATATCCTGTGAGGGGTAAGAAGGGATGGGGTGGAAGGGGAAGATGGAAAAAGTAATTAGGAAACTTCTTAGAAATATAAGTAATGTCACATTGGAAAATTCAGTGCATATGTTATTGACTTTCAAGGATCATTCCTCTTTTGTTTTTCTCCTGTAGTATGGGAGAACTCACCATAGCATGATTGAACCATTTTGGAAAGACTTCATCCAGGGTCTTAGGGTAAACTAGTTCTCGGTCAAGCAAAAACAGTGCCCAGAATATCATAAACACCACCTAGAAGAAAAGCAAAAAAATGATGCTTATTAGATTAGATGTTTGTTGAGATTATTAATAAAAATGAAAGAAAGAAGTGAAGAAAAATAGGGATTAGATTTAAAAACTGCCTTCATACATGCTAGAAAGGTATAATGGAAGAGATTTTCTTGTGTGACTTCTACTGTTCAAGTAGTCAACTCACCATCTTTTTATGTTCATATAGGACAGTAGGAATATCTACCACTGAAAATGTAGGATCATAGATCTAGAAGACACATCTAGTCTAATCACATCATTTTCCTTATGAATGAAATGACTTGCTCAAAGTCATATTGGTAGTAAATGTCAAAGGCAAGATTTGTCTTGTGTAATAAAAGGATAATTGACAAGTTGCATCAAGACTTCTTGATATCCTCTGACCCTGTTGCTTTTCCTTGATGCTCTCTTCTCTCTAGGTTTTCTGGATACCATATTTTATTAGTTCTCCTACCTATCAGGGAGTCCATCTCATTCTGCTTTGCTGGATCTTCATCCAGGTCATAGCCTCTAGTCATAGGTGTCTCTCAGGGCTATATCTTGGGCCCTCTTCTCTTCTCTCTCTGTAGTATTTCACTTAATGATCTCATTAACTCCAATAGGCTTCATCATCATCTCTATGCAGATGACTCTCAAATTTACTTGACTGACTCTATACTCTTTTTGCTGACCTCCAACTTCTTTTCAGACAAGTTGAACTGTCCAGTAGATATCTTAAACTACACATATCCAAAATAGAACTTATCTTTCCCCCTAAACTCTTCCTACCTCTAATCTTCCTTAATACTGTTATCTTTAAGTGTTGCTTCATCTTGGGCTTTGTATCCCATAACAGGATTTAATATCTAGGTTATAATGGTCATTTTATAAACACATAAAAAGAAATAGTGATTAAAAAATCTACAACATTACAAAATATCCCCTCCCACACAGTAGAAGATCACTTAATCCTGATGAGTCTCTACACACTCCAATTTCTCCAATGCCAATCCCTGACACCCCCCCCAAAAAAAGTTCCCCCTAACAAATCTTGTGCTTTTCAAAACTCATCTTTCCTTGGTATTTTATCACACTAGATCAATAAATCCTGAAGAGTACCTGATAGTATTAATCCTTTTAGGTATGTTCACTATATTTATATATGTAAATATTTATGTTTACTTTTTTTCCCTTATACTTGTCCTGCCTCCTTCCCCTTTGGGGGCTTTTTGTGAGGTTTAAAGTGGATGGAAGTTGAGGAATGGTATATTTCTAGCATGGAGCACTAGAAACTTGGTTGGATCTGGGTTCATAAACCATCTCTTCCATTTGCTGCCTATATGACCTTGGGCAAATAGTTTAACTTTCTGGGCATTTGTTACCTCATAAAATGGAAGTAGAGGTAGAGTAAGACAATGACCAGAAGCAGAGATCCTAACTCTGAATCTCTGCTCCTATGATTCTTTTTCTCTTTTTTATAATTTCTATTCCAGTGCTCTTCATGGGAAGGTCTTTTCCATTGTATTCCATTTAATATATGTATATTAACAAATATATTAAATAGTATAAACATTATATTATTAATTATTAGCATATTAATTAATATGTGTGCATAGATATATTAATTTCCTATTATGTCCTTGTAAGAAGCATTAATTAGTTAATGGATAGAAAAACAGAAAAACCCTGGTTGAGGTCCCACATTTGACAAATAACTAACTGCCTGTGTGAACCTGAGTAAGCCACAACTTCTCAGTGCCCTAGAAAACTAGCCAGGTGTGAGAGATATGATGACAAAAATAATACAGTGCTTACAATCAATGTACTTGAAATTACTGTAGGAGTCACTTATGCAACATAGATTTTTTTAAAGAGGAGATCCTTAAAGATCACATAATTCAACCTTGACTTAGATAAAGAAATCAAGGTTCAGAGAAGCCAAGTCTCACAAAAGGTCACGCAATTTGTTAATGATAAAGCAAGGAATGGAACCTTAATCTACTTGATTCCCAGTTTAAAAACCCATCATGCCATGAATATTGAAGGGATGGACAAAAACATACTCCAATGAGGAAACTAAGCACCGATTCTCCTGTCTGGGCTAGCCTGGGAGATCCTTTAGGAGATTTAAGGACTCCAAGAGTCATCTTCTGGTCCCAGTGGAGACAGATCATTTCTATCTGTGCATAATAGCTGGAAATTGAGACTCATAATACTGAGCTTTTAGTTTGTTCATTCCAGTAGGAAAGTGTTTGTGGAGCTTCTATGAATGAAGTCTCAGAGCTGCCAGGTTCAAAGCTACAGTTAGTGCTTTGTCAAAAAAAAAAATAAGGTCAAAGTAAAAAACAGAGACTTAGGAGATGGGTGGAAGTGAAATAATTTGCCCAAGGTCACACATGTAGTAAACATCAGGGAAGCAACTTCCTTGGACACAGGTTGTCTTACTCCAAAACCAGTGTTCTTTCTTCTTTTCCATGTTGCTTCACACAGAGGTACCATTTATATCCAAATATTCACTATCTGACGTTCCAAAACAAAGCAAAAAACCCAGAATCAAAGCAGGATCCCAATCAGTTGGGGAATAGCTAAAAATAAGTTCCAAATGAATGTAACGAACTACTATTGTACAGTAAGAAATGACGAATATGAGAAATTCAAAGAAACATGGGGAGATTTATATGAACTGATAGGGAAGAAAATAAGACAAACCAAGAACACAAGATACACAACAAATACAACCACATAAATGTAAAGATCATGAAAAGAAAGCTGATCTCAAAGAAAACAGCCAAGATCTTGGAAAACAGACAATGAAACAAACCTCCTCCCTGACAGGAGAGGAAGCTTGGAATACTTCATGCATTGTCAAACAATACTTTGGATGCTTTTGCTTAACTGTTTTTCCTTATCACATGTGAAGATTCAATAGAAGTTAATGGAATGGGAAAGGACAGTGAGAGAAGTCACTTTAAATCTCTCAGCCTTAGTTTCCTCATCTATAACCTGAGGATAATAGATGCATTTTGTTCACAAGGTTGTTGTGAAGTGAAGATGAGGCAATCTCTGTGAAGTGTTTTATGAACTTTGCCTCAGCTACTTTTCACTGAAAGTAAATCATCCCAACACCAGAAAAAGAACTGGCAGAGTCTGAATGGAGATTAAAGCATACCATTTTTCCAATTTATTTTCTTCATGAGTTTTTTTTTTCCCATGATATGTGTCTTTTTCCACAACATGACAAATATGGAGATATGTTTTGTATGAAAGCACATGTGAGCCATTATCAAATTTTTTATTGTCTCAGGGAGAGGGGAGGGAAAAAAGGGAGGGAGGAAAGGAAAGAATTTGGAACTCAAAAAGTGAGAAAACAAATGTTAAAAAGTGTTTCTACATGTAACTGAAAAAACAAAACAAAACATTATTCCCAAAAGCTAGAATGTAAGCCATCTTTATCTCCTTAACTGATTGGCCTGGGAGACTGTCTCAGCAGAGACTTCTTCTGATACTCACCAGAGAGTTCTGTACAGGTGTTATGCTCATTTGATTCAAAAGATTGAAAATTATGCGGGACAAGTGGCCACCTGTTTATTCAGAGAACTAATTCATTCCATGCTTGGGTCCTCTGCTGTCTTTTCCATTTATTTAAATGGGGGTGATTCTGGTTTCTGAATAAAAAGTCTTTCAAAAATCTTATCACTGAGGCAACTCTGTGTAGTCAAAAATGGTGAGTCAAAACAGGGGAGCCAAGAGATCTGGGCTT